>NC_091928.1:44055636-44310636 GCF_041260155.1 Ptychodera flava
AACAAACGGTAATATTTTATGTTTCTGTTCTATAGTGCTTTATTCAAGCTCAGGATTTCATTGTTCTTACTCTAAAGCAATAGAGAAGTCGACGGGTAGCACATAACATGCAATGCCTTAATTAGAGCAAATGTTTATCAAAGACGCGTAATTCATTTTGATCGAGGCACGGAACATATTGCACAGCCTGGCGGTATTATAGCTAATAAAGCTACTAGTCCAAACCCCCGTGGTGGACGGGCGGGCGTCTTTCTCTTCTCATTGGGCGGGGAACGCACTGGCAGGCACTTAGCAATACGCATCGAAATTTATTGTACTGATTTTGATAGGATTTTGGAGGTACTTTTTTGTCATACGAGGTCTAATTATAATGTAATCTTTTCATGCCGATTGTTTAGCTAGTTTCCAATATTTTTACAATCAGACAATATACATCAAAACAGAACGCAACGTATTTCATCGAAATTAATAGGCGTTTGATTACTCTTAGTTTTATCATGCCATATGCTGGATTAGCATATGTTATTAAATAACTTAATTGGGCGATATGTCTAAATTACACGTCCTGAATTTCTTATGACGTCATATTTCAAAGTACGCTGATTATGGTTGAGCTGCATCGAGGCTTTTCAAAGGCATGACATAATAATGGTTAACTCCTTTGCATATCGAACGAATCATTGTAAATGGGGCATACATGAAAATTGACGACACTGAATTTGAATATAGCGGTAATACACAACGTATGATAAGAAGATGTATTGATAAATAATGACTTTACATCATCTTTGAAATCACTCAGCTCTGCAAGATACGTTTTACAATACATTGGGTCCGAAAGTTTGCTGCACTCTGTCATGGTAACAATGAATGACTTGCCAAATCAGTTGGCTTTGTCCAAAAAATGCTGTGCGATTGACGAGATGGCACATACGCATTTCTGCTCACAGCAAAACTTCCTCTACAATCTTTCTCAAACTTTAGTGATGCAGTTGCACTATTGAAGTCTTGTCATACTAAACCATTAGCTCCACTACTAAATCATTTATTGTTTGCATATTAATTATTAGTTCATTAATTTAGTTACTAATTATTCTATGAAATCACAAGGCTGGGGCTACCCATGCCTTACACTGATTTTCCTCATTTGCCGAACGAGAACCGTTATTCTTCTGCTCCGTCTGCAACGATCAAGTTGAAAAAGGCTCGGTGGGTGAGCATTCATCAAGGGTCAAGGATTGGTGTGTTTTTCACGGTTTGTCTTGGGGGGGGGTAGGCTACACACATAGCAACGAAACGGTAGTGAGGAGCTCTAGAGCGGATGGCGGCCGTGGGTAAGCTTATAGGGAGTGGAGATAAGATCGGCAGTTTCCTTGCATGGAGTAGGAAGAGAAAACTGGTTTGCCGGAGGAGACCATTACTTAAATCGTATCAGCATGTTTTCCACGTGACCAAAGTGTAATTTATTTGAGTACAGCGTATGTATGTTTAAAGTTACAATCGGTCACACTTTCCGAAAAGCCTAACCCCGATGACTATATATGGAAACACAAGTGTTCAGATTCGGCGCATGGGATATGTACCTCCACGGAGTTGAGTTAAGCACGCTCTCTTGAACACAACACGATCACCTACCCACGACACGATAACAATATTCTTATCTTCGTTTGCAAGATTGCACAGCCCACTTTGCAGCATTTATCTTGATACAAATCCCCTGGTTTTATAGCGCAGTCTTTGTCGGAAAAATGGGCAGTAGACCACGTGCTTTCTACATACGTTTATGATTAACTTTGCCGGAACACCTACACATAACTCCACGTTCTTGGCTTTAACAGATCTTTCAGTGCCAGTCTTTCGATGTCACGCGTTAAATATTGACACACGGCAATTTACAATAGTGAACGACTTGTAGAACCTTACTGAACACCACAAACTGCGATTTTATATGCACAAGAAAGGAATTGATGAAAGACACCCTTCCGTATATGTACGTTACGTACATTAAAGTATGTGTGTGTATTTGTACTGTATATATTTGTATAGAATACATCGTACACTGTCACATTGTATGCTACATATATGTATGAATACTACATATATATATATGAATACTACATATATATGAATACTACATATATATATATATATATATATATATATATATATATATATATATATATATATATATATATATAGGCCTATATATAAAGAGAGACAGACAGAGACAGAGACAGACACTAAGTCTGTACATATCTTCCAGTAATATATATATGTATGTATATATATATATATATATATATATATATATATATATATATATATATATAGACAGACAGAGACAGCAGAGACAGAGACTAAGTCTGTACATATCTTCCTAGTAATATATATATAGCATATATATATATATATATATATATATATATATATATACATATATCATACGTCTCGTAGATATATTACGTTTACCTAGGTTCTTAGGAATAGCAAAATACCTCAAGCGCTCTCTGTTATCTTCTTCTACTTGATTCAATATAGGCCTAACTAGTTACGATTGTGTTCGAGACGCCTCAGTGACAGTAGGCCTAATAAACTTCAAAGGCCTCCCGCCGACAGAAAATCTTGGTACAAATACAGACTATGTCGAACGTAGGCCGCTAGGGCTTAACTTTGGCCTATGTGAACAATCTTTCCAATAGACCTATTGGCGCTCGATTGCGTGCCAATCTACACTCGTCCCTCCTGTAGGCCTAGGCCTAGTCTGATGTAGGCCTAGGCCTAGTTTAGGATATCATTTTAATAAACAGGTGTCTTTTTAATTTAAGAGGGAGGGGTCGTCAGACCCATATGACAAACGCTATAGGCCTACTAGTAGGCCTACACTGTATTGCGAGGTACGTTGGCGATTGATGAAAGTTATTAGGCCTAATAGGCCTACATATTAGGCCTAACCATTTTGAACATCGTGGAATTTAGCCTAGGGAGCCTGAATGTTGCAGCTATGTTGACGAGATGCATCAAATACCGGGCATGATATCCCTACATGGTTTGAAGACAAAAAAAGTCGAACAGGCGTAGTTCTAACGACCCCCTCCCTTTAACAACAAATCATGATCCCTCACTGTGAGTGGTAGCCTATCTAGGCCTACAAAAGAACGCCGTGTTTTTGTTCCTTTTTATGACGGAAAGTCGATATGATATCGTATGTCCTCGGGCGCCCAATTGTAGGCCCAGGCCTACAAGCTTTAGGCCTAATAGCCTATAGGCCTATGTAGACTAGGCCTACACACCCAACAAAAAGGTACGGCGGTTATTTAACAGGCTTAAAAATGGGTGGATCCTCAGCCAAATTCACAAAAGTTTACCTTGGATCTAGGCCTAAATGAACTGAAGGCTTAATCAAGTATGGTCGTATAAAAATGTTTGCGGTATTTTAGGGTAGGCCTAGTAGGCCCAGGCCTAGATTTAGATGCGTTGTCTCAATACAACGTAACAAAAGATTGCAAAGGCGCAGTGCCTAGGCCTACATTTTCAAGAAAAGCGGGGGATAGGTCTACATCTCTGCTTTATGACAGCTCTATCGGATTTGCTGTAGGCCTAGGCCTAGGCTATACCTAAAATACACAGTCTAAAATACAAGTTTGCTCTTTGACAGCCGAGGACCTTTCAGTTTGAGGTGCGCACAGTCATTAGGCCTAGGTCTGAAAACTTTTTTGTTGCCCGAATATTGACTCGCATAGCAACCGAGCAAGGACATTTTCGCCATCTATTTAATCCTGCAATCTAAAAAGTTGCTGTTGCTATAGCAACCACGTATTCATTAAAGGTGGAACCTGTGCGACGCATTCAGAACAAACAAAGGCGGGATGTCAATGCATAAACAATACGATCATAGCAACCGGATTGAAGCAGCGCATACTGGTTAGAACCGGCTGAAACCGGTTTTCAAGCGACGGCTTTCTGTCTCCGGAAGCCGTCGTATGACCAGAACGAGGCTTACTATGGGTCAAAGTGACTGAGCGAGCACGATCCGTGGATCGTGTTCTATAGTCAGCCACATTGGACTTAAGGTTTCCCAAAAGTTTAAACGTAACGGTTAAAATATGACTTCGGAAGCGAGTACAACCGTTAATGGAGATAGCGCTGAGCAACCTCAGACCGTATGTGTTGTGTGCAAGAATGGTTTCGCGGGTAGGGAGCCGAAACTGATGCCGTGTTTGCATACGTTTTGTAAAGAGTGCATAACACCGGGAGACGATGGAGGTAAATATCTGTGTGTACGTGCTTGGGTCTTTCCGTACGCGTAAGTCCTTTTGAACATTGAATGATTACACTTTGTACAAAAGTTACTCCAGTGATCTCCCCTGTTATAGTGGTTTTCGTCTCAGAATGCCCGAACACCAATCCTATATGACAATGTCACTGGCGAATGATACGATCACATTGAACTCGTAACGCTGACAGACGTTGCATAAAGTTCGCACACACACACATCGCATTGAATCACACACAGATATGTGCAGTATTTGTCATGTAAATTGCTTTAGCGTCACAGGCTTCCATTTTCACATCATGTATATCCCAGTCTATGATTTCAGGGAAACTTAATGGTTGGTGACCGAACGTTTAACACTATAACAGCCCACGAGTTGCAATTTTTCTCGTAACTTTTTGTCACTGATAAACCATTTCGTTTACCAAAGTCACGTTTTCTGTATTTTGATTGCCAGAGGTCGACAATGTGACCCTGAGTTTTGACAGAGTATTAAAATTGGTTTAACCGCGTTTACTCCACGGTTTCGCCAAGCTTCAGGGCTTTAATTGGGGCATGGACCTAAAAAATAGACGTCCATGATCGGGGTCACAATGCACGACCTTGCCTCAAGGCCCTATGCTTTACATATTGATTTGACTTCTTATGGTTATGCAATGGCTTCAGTGACCTATGTACGATAACAACTTCACAAGCGAAAGAAATGTAGAGGTGGGGGAGGGGGCCCAAGACAAGATTTTAGTCTAAGTTGTTGAGCAAGTTGAGTGAGGTTCTCTCAAGTATATCTCTACTTCACGTTAAAAATTTCAAGTCGTTCCTTTGACTTTTTAAGGGTATATAAGGTAATAAACCCTTTGAGTGCCCAAGTCAATATTTGTCACTTTTCAAAAATATACCACAGTAGGGTGACCGGACGATTTTTAAAACTGAATTTTTTGCCAAAATCTTGATTGCACCTGTTGAAAGTGCTGGTACAAAGTCCAAATCTGAAAAAATAATTTGGCTAATTAGCATAATCACAATTTGACAGCCTCTGGAAAATCAAAGTTTCCAAATCTTTCCCTGAGAATATTGTAATGAGGAATAATGAGACAATATGACCAAAAATCGGATCAAATATTGTTAAAATGGCTCAAAGATGACTCGCTGTACAATAATTAGTCCGGTGAAAGGTGCATCGATAGTTTCCAAATTATTTCTGTGCGAATATTGTATGGGTTGATGAGTCCCAGTGAAAGAAAATGGAAGATTGTCCTCACGCTGACCTTTGTGTTTACAGTATCATGGATACAAGTCATTGTTTCTGGTCAAGACAGGTGCGCACCGGTGAAAAAGCACGTTGTTCAAGTACGGCACTATTGCGAAATTTACTTCCTGCTTTGGAAAACCGTGGGCGCTAATTTGCGCTATATAGCTGAGCTTTTTTAGAGCACAAAACAAGTAGAAAAATATCATAGGTACAATTTGCCCGCATGGCCATTCCTTCCCTCCTGGAAAATGATGCCAAAAGTCATAGCCGTTTCAAAGTAAAAATTTCGTCAGCAGTTTCTCGGAAGAAAAAAGACCTTTTTAGGAATTTTTGCACTCATCTTGACTTCCTAGTCTTCCAACATTCACTATGAAATGCAAGTGTTTCCGTTCATGCGATCTCTCATAGTGACCGTTCGCGTGCGAGTAGACGACTTTCAAGATGGCGTCCCCTTCTGACGTTTGTTGACAAAATGTGTTCATAAACTTCAAGATTTTCACGTCATTACCATGTTCATAGACATAAATGTGCAAAACTTTTTCATACTTAAGGTGAATTTGTACAATTTATCACTACCTGGGTCCCCCTTTATGCCTTCGATTTCGAGCATTCACTCTCAGAAAACTTGTGTCAGCCCCATTGTAGGGAATAGGAGGGCCTCTCGTCCGGTCACCCTAACCACAGACTATCTTTTAAAAGTCCAGACAATTTGTTTACAAGTAGACTTTTCCTCAAATTCTGATAAAGAAACTGTAGCCAATGAAAAGTTATCACCATTTAGTCTCAAATTTTCCTTTAGTCTAAAATTTTCAAAACTATTGCGGAAAAAATCATAAAAATTAAGAAAATGGTGTGCAAAAATTTAATTGGAAAAATTACAATACTAAAGGAATGTAGGCCAGAATGTATATTTTTTTATTATTAGACAGACTGCTTGAAACAAACGTTTTGGCAAAAATGGCTGATTTATGACTGCCAAATTAGACAGCTATGAATACATTAACTTTTTAGGTCAGGACATGTCAAATCAACCAAGCTCATAAGTTCATCGGTTACACACACACAAACCTTTGTTACATAACATACACTACGATGTCAAGTCACCAAGACAGGCCAGTGAAAACTCATGCTGGTCTTAGGGGGTTCTTTCAGTGGACACAATCCTTTCATTTGGCTTTATGAGTACCGGTATGAAAAAACATGCCCTGAGAGTGATATATGACCTTGGCAGGCAAACTATGGAAGCAAGCCCTCCAATAATTGATTACCTGATATGTTGGGCAGCCAGGCCATAGAGAGGGCCACTTCTGTGTCAGTGAAGTAGTAGACCTTCTTTATGTACAGAAGCTTGGGTTTTCTTACACCCTGTCCTATGAAGTTCATAGTTCACCATCAGGTCAAGTTTGTTCAAACTTGTCAAGAACAATAAGTCCAATTTTAACAAAAAATGAACATTAAAGACCCCTGAAAACATACATGTATGTAAATGTACATTTACTGTAAACATGATTTTGGCCGACTAACATTGCCATAGTATAACAGATCAAGCGAAGTGGGTGAAATATGTATGGTTTTGACACAATACTTATTTTTACTGCAAGTAATTATTACTAACTTTGCAAATTTAAAAGTTATACTGTCTGGCAGGGAAAGGGCCAAAAGTGATACTGTCTGGCAGGGAGGGAAAGGGTGAAAGAGGTCGCAGTCCCTGTATCTGCACCTAGAAGTGTAGGCCTTCAAAACTGAGTAGTATTATCAATGTGCTAGGTAGCACAGTTTATTTCTTGAGTAAAAAGTAATGTTATTTCCTCTACTGATTTTCCTCAATGTACATTATTGTCCAAACAGCTACAGTATGTGTACATGTATTTAACATTACTTGAAGCCTTGCAGTATGGTACAAGAGAGCATCCATCAAGTGGCAATACAAGTTTGAAATTTCAAGTGTACAATTCAGTTGCGGTCACACTCACCCGCCCACACTGACCATTTCTATACAAACCACAATGCTCCCAACAGTTTTGTGTAAGCAGCCCCTATGGTTTACATACATGTATACATTGTATGTTTGTTATCATTGTGTGCACACTTGAAGAGGTGAGGCCATAAGAATTATTTGTACACAACCATGGATTCATGCATATTACATTAATCACTGTATTCTATCTACATTCACTCTATTCTGTCTATGTACATGTATTCATATCTGTCAACAAGGGTAAAATTGACGGTCAGTTTATTGCCAGGTCAAGCCTATACAATAACACAAACACACGCACTGACAATACCCTATGCTATACTTTGTCGTTAAATCTATTTGTTTCTAATATTGCGTGCTGTTGCTAGCAGTATGTTTAGTAGCAGTATTATCTTGAAATTCGGCATCTGATCTCTGCGCAAGACTAATTGCCCTCAGCAGTATTGCCAATGGACCACTTCCCTGGGATTACTGCAAAGTGAAACTGGCTATGCTACATGTACATGTAGTTCGTTGAGCTAGACTACACAACAAGCTTGAAATGTTGAGGGCAGAGGCACATAGCTTAGCCAATCATTGAAGGGGGCTGTGACAGTATGAGAAAATCTGACAAATGGTGCGCATTGAATCTTTCAGTACCAGCGACAATGGACGCAGATTTATTTTAACTAAACACAATTTCCTGGTAGAGCATCCATGAAAGCATGTGTGAAGTAGTTATTTTGGTGTTGTGTTTTGTACAGCCCTTTTCTAAAGAATTGCTACTGGCCGGTAAAATTTCAAGCAAGTTCTGTAAATTGGGAAGAAAGTACAAAAGCTATATTCAGTAATGATGTAATTTTAATGACATTTAAAGTGTGCAGTTGAACGTAACCCGTATATCTTATGGCCAAGAAAATATTTGTTTCCCCTTTGTGGGCGTCGCTGTAGTTGCTAGGCTCCATTACATGTAGTCAAACTTGATAGTGTTATGGACATTGGCTGATTGGATACTTTTGCCAAATTTACTACCATTGGCTTGTTACTAAGGGTGCAGTCATTGTTGCTAGGGAAAACAGGGTAATGTCTAAGCTGTGTGTTATTAAAGAGAAGAAATCTTTTTCAAGTTTACTAATTGGCCAGAAACGCATTAGTTTTGCCATTGCTATGGCCATGATCATGTTACTAGGATATGCTATTATAATTGTCATTCACACATACAAAGTACATTTGCTGCTATAGGCATGGCCATTGTTGCTAGGAAAGTAATATTTTGCTTGATGGTATACGTGGAGCAGCCATAGCCATTTTCACTTTGAATAGTTTGAAGGAAAAGACCTGTAGGAAAGTGAAAATTTGTGCTTGTTCTGTAATTGCACTACCAATCCATTTGGTACAGGTTTTAAGGAAGCAAGTTGCTTGCAAGCTAGGGGGACTGTGTTGATACTGTATGAAAATAGCCAAATACAATGTGTGTCATGAATATACATTTGTGGGACAAATTTTGGTTCTATATCAACCTTTTTCCATAAAAACCTCTAGCCCTTCTATGTAGCCTCCACTTGATGATTAGTAAGGTATAAGACAGTTAAGTATTGCTTCAAAACTGTTTTGTTAATTGTTTCCTTTACAGAACTGAAAGTTCTCAAGTTTCTTTTCATAAATGGCACATTACCAGTAAATGCAATGGCTCATTCAGGAGATGAAGATAGTTTTGGAGATTTTTAAGGATAAATCAATATAAAATGTGAGGAAAGTTGTAAAATCCAGAATTACTGGGAAAATGAGTTCTCCCAAGCAGCATACCAGCAAAGAATTATAGAGTAGAGTAGAGAGTAGTCTGTCCCTGGTGAGGTGTAGACTTCAGTATCCATGTAGGAAACATGAATGCATCTGCAGTATTTCTCGGACTTTTTTTTTCCTGCCAGTTAAGTGTATTTGTATATTTGCCTAGGTTGTGGTTTGGTCTAAATGCATCTTGTCACAGTGGAAAAACCTTGTACATTGTACATGTATGACCTTCGTGCTCTGCAGCATGACCTTATGACCTTTCTGTCGTGGGCAATGAAATCAAATAGCAAAGTTGCTATTTATCCTGCACAAATTGACTTGTAATTTTCCGATTTGTTTGTCAAAACTGTCACTTTTTTAGAATTAGAAAAAGTGTACAAGTACATGTACATACTTTCATCTCTGCATATTAGTGGCTGGTGTTTTCTACACAGTGGATCAATTCTGTATACATGTGTGCAGAGACATGGGATCAGTGTGTTGAGTAAGGCATGCCTTTATTGGCACTTACATGTAGTGTGTGTACTTGTTCTGCAAAAATCCTCTGCTTTGTCATGCTGCTGTTCTTGCTTTGTCATGCTGTTGTTCTAAATGAATACACACTGTCACCATAAGTCAATACAGTGTACACACATGTTTTCTTGACCTGTCTAAGTGCCTGTCATTACGGGGGTAAGAAAAATCTATCCAGAATTGTATGGCCCTCAGTCCAGTATCAGTATATATTCAACCTTGTTTGCTAATCCCACATGCATGTATACTGTATACACTTTATACTATAAATCTAAAACCGCATGACTACAAATTCATTTATCTACTGGACAAGTGGATTGGAAAAAATTCACAAGCCAGAGGGAAAAAAATTAGGTCCCCACATTGACCAATGAAATGACTGTCATCTAATAAAAGAAACGCTTTTATAATAATCCTGTGAAAGTTTGTTGTTTATTTACATCCGAGTGTACATTCTGGGTCTTTCCATTTCAATTCTCAGAAATCTGAGCGAGGGGTTCCTCAAATTCGTGGTACTCCTGAATAAGTAACAGTTGTACCAATCAAAGGATAATAGAGTCTGCTTCGGTCAATGGATCATGTTGTTCACCCAGGGTTGTGAGCTATCACCCGTGAACTGCCATTGATACGTCTTGGCATGGCAACACATCTGGCATATTGCCATCGTTTGGAGCATGCTATGATGTGACAAATTATCTCATACATATACAGATATGACGCTCCTATCACCATGGAGAACTTCTTGTGCAAAACAAGGCTGCAAATTCCCTTTCTTATACATGTATATGTCATCATGATAGGACCTTGGCTGTTATAAACATGCAAATCTGACCGACTTCTGGTGTTGGGTCAAGTCCTTGTAACTGTAATCTGTTATACATGCACATTGGTGTAAATAGCCACAAATCCTGAATTTGTTCAGGGCCTTTGTACGCCAAGTGTAAGGTGTTCATTCTCAGTGGTATTAATCGCCAACATTTCAACTTTATCACTGCAAAGTTTCATTGCCAAAGTCATAACTGTGTGAGCTATTGGTTCATGTGTCATACCGCGTTCTGTAGTTTTAATATTTCAAGTCACAGTGGAACATACACGTACATACATGAGTATAATATATAACTTGCAGCTAATGAACACTAAGGTTAAGATAACACTTCGAACAAAAATGTCATTTGAAAGTGCAAGACTTTCACTCTTAGTTTCTGTATAGAGTAGTCCGTTAAAGAATCAGTGGACATTAGAGAGAACTTGCACCGTAGTAGTCCTAAATGGTTGACCTGGTTCAGCTTTGTGAAACAATTGAAATCCACAACTTCAAGTTCAAGGGCAAACCTCAATGAATGATCACCTTAGACCATGAAAGGATGCTTGACTGAGTCAGGCTTAAATTCTCAGGCAGACTTGTCCCAAGTCAGAAATTGAAAATAAAACTACAATTTTGCTCAGATCAAGTCAGTGGAAATCATTACACACACTTGTCTCGCTCAAACATGCAGTATGCACCAAGTGCAGTGTACTGTACACTGCACTTTTTGCATACTCTTATGTTTGAGCAAGACAAGTCTTGTGACAGTGTGCTACATGGGAGTCGGTCTCGTCAAACGGTCCAATCTTGTAAAATATGAGATGCTCACATGTGAATTCAGTTAAGAAATACATGCTGTACCAGGGAGATGGAAATATTATGCTCTACTACTTTTTAGGTACCTGTGATAAGCACCCAAAAATTGAAAGACTTCACCTTTTGCACAAACTCTCCTCAAGAAAACTTCGAATTTTTCTTTCCAAATGAAAAATGAAAAATCGGGGTCTCCTTGAAAAATTCGGCACAAGAGGCAAAAAGTTACTTGTATCTACCAACATTTGAAATTCAATGTGGCCACCATACCTTTATGACAAATTTCAAATGAACATAATAGACGTAAAAATTTAGGATTATACATGCATCTGTCAATTTTACAACCTTATTTCAATAAAACTATAGACAGCATTATGTGTTCCCCTACAAAAATTGGTCTCGGCAGTAAAACAGGTAGTATAAATGTGTCAGCTGGGACCAGGGCCAACCCAAACATGTCCAACATTGTCTGTACTTAAAATTATCACCTTGAAGTGTTTTCATGTGCCTTAAAGTCTCCTTGGACTAGATAAAACTTGCCTGATACTTGCCCTCTCATAATGTGTCAATATTGAATTTTTCCAGGAGATAGGACTACAATGTACATGCATATTCAATCACAGCAGACTGTGTTGGTGTGAATTTTACCACTTTACAAACTCGGTACTTGATGTACATGTACTGTACATGTAAGCTTTGCACACACTTTCACCAGTGTGTAGATATATAGTCCCACCTGTATGGTATTGTATTGTCTTTACATGCAGGGACCAAACTTCACAATGCGCCATTCAAGATCACACTTGCATTAACCCCTTGACTACATCATTGCCACTGTTATAAGTGTTAAACGATTTAACAAACATATCGTGAACACATACAACTATACATGTAGGGGACCTGGACAGAATTTTTTGCGCGCAAGAAATATGAAAGTAATTCCATTGTGGTGCAGAAAAGTTCTGACATTCTACATAGAATCAGATGTATAGTACATGTACACAAAATATTGTCATTAGAGTTGCAGCAAACATTTTGAAGCAATAAGCTGGTTTACTAGTGTTCCAAATCGGACAAAAGCTCTAAAACATTCATCTTTCCTACATGTAGTTGTAAAACATTGGTACGTATCCCCCTTCCATCCCCTGTACATCCCATCATGTGTATATTGTATGGCCTAACTTTGCCTTGCAAAGCAACACACAGTACAGTGACAGAAACATCAGGATTTGCAGTGAGAAAGATCGACGTGTGCTTTAACGTTACAGGATGCATGCAATATCCATGTATCCACAGTGAACAAAAGCAGTACATTACATTAAGGCCCAATAACCAAGTGCTCTATCCTACTATTCCTAGTGTCTGTAGTACATGCATTTGTTATTGCTGAGATGACTTGCATACCACATAAAATTTTTGTGAACTGGTTAAAAACTGTGATATCATATTAACTTGTACAGCACTGCTTATGCTGTATGTCATCCAATATACATATACTAGTGTAAGTTGTAAGAATTTACGTTTCCCCAGGATTTTCTGGTAAAGGGGTGACTAATTTGCATAACAATAAATGTAATTGTTATGGTAATGCTTTTTTTGTTTACCCAAAATGAAAGAGTGGTGGCCATCACTCTATAATTGCTCTATGGAGAACACTAAGAAAGATACGTGCATAATCTCCAACCTCATTACATGAATTTACTCGCTAAAGTTTGCTCTAATATCATTTCACAGCCATTAGATGTCCGACATGCAAACAGGAGGTCAGAAACCCAGCCAGTCTCATAGACAACTACTTCATGTTGGACGAGATCAGCATCAGTGGCGAGAACACGACGACCAGTACTACAGAATCTGAGACAAAGTGTACCAGCTGTGACGACAACGCCACGGTCACGTCGTACTGCGACGACTGCTCGGAGTGGCTCTGCGATGCTTGTGTGCAAGCCCATCAAAGAGTGCGAGTCACAAAGGACCACATAATCCAGCCGAAGGAGTCGGCGGAGGCGGCGCAGAAAGGAACGTCAATGAGTCCGGGAAGTTTTCGCGAGAGGCCTTTAATGTGCCCCTTACACAAACAGGAACAGTTGAAGTTGTACTGTGAAACGTGTGATAAACTGACATGCAGGGACTGCCAACTACTAGGACACAAAGAGCACAAGTAAGTAGTAATACATATAAAGTGTGTATGAAAACATCTTTTTGAATATTTTAAGACCCCTGAAATCATACACGTAGTTACTATAAAAATGATTTTTATGGACTTGTACATTATATTTGTACAACTTGCCCAGTGGGTAAAAATATACATGGTTTTATACCAACTTTGCTTTTTACTGACTTCGCAAATGGAAAAGTGATACTGCCTGGCAGAATTAGGGTTGAGCTACTGTATAAGGCTGAAAATATAAAATTTTCTCATCAGCTTTTTAAACATCCAATACACTTGCACTGTTATCATCTGATTTCACTAGATATTACAATAGACTTCTGTAGTCAATAAAATGCAATGCTTGCTGTGACCCCAAATTAATCTAGAATTATTGCTACAAGTTATGTTGGCTTCCAAGCAAATACATGCAATGTACGTACATGTAAATGCATACACACCTGTGGTGGCCAATGACCTGAAGGCCATTTTCAGAGTGAAATTGTTTGTACTGTGTAGGTTTCATATGATAGCATGTAATTTGAAATCAGAAAGTTTCTTTGTGTATCCTATGGTACACATTGTACATGTAGATGTAAAACAGGGTCAACCTGAGGGCATTACCCTCCCAATAGAAAAGGAACCTAGAAAAATGTATCGTATTTCCTTGTTTTATGTAGAATATTTAGTCCTTGAACAACTGTTTCATTGCTACAACCCATACTGTATATTGTTCTAAGTTCAGTATATCAGTGTTTTTTGTCAGGGACAGCACCCCGTAATATTTCCTGGGTTCCTTAAGAATATCAATTCTCATTTTGGAGGACAACAGACATGGAAATGGGGACCAAACACCATTAATTATCTTACAATGTGCCAAATCCTAGCAAAAAACCGTGCATTTGTTGAACAAAGATTGTTTGTAAAAGTTTAATTTGGTTTCTTAACCCATTGACCCTGTTTGTTTGAATCGCACCAGGACACTTAAAGTTTCTTGTTCGTGCTTTGCAAGCCTGAAGTGAAAGAGAGTGTATTTTCGCATGAGTGAAAATTAGTGGGTATATACATGTACTGTAGTTTTGATATATAAAAGAAGGCCGGGTATGGGAGGGGTGTGTTTCCCAGGCAGCCTCCTGTTGCCAGCCATAGTATGTACATGTACATACCCTTCCTTTACCCCTATCCCTGTAATTCCCTGTATATGTCAGTTACTAGTGAAATCAGTGTCCAATCTGTGTTCGCTAATCTTCATTTTTGCCTGAAAGTTGCCATTACTATAATGATGCAAAATATAATGGAATCACCATATATCCAAGATTAAGTATGACCAGGAAGTTATCACTGAAAAAAACAAACTAAGTCTGTTCTGTTTTGCATGAATGACCTGTACATGTACAAGTTGCTTACATTATCATGCAAAGGGACTGGGAATCTTATTTGTAACAATCAAAGATCACATGTCAGCACGTGATATCAGATCTATCACTCAGATCAAAATAAGCTGTGTGAGCACTGTCTGCAGGGACACAGGATATATAAGGGTGCACTTGTTTGGGCTGGTGGCACTGTAAGATATCATTATTACATGTATGTAATGCAAGTGTACTTCCCTAAAACGTATCATGGCTTTACCTGGATTTAGGTGCCAAACAAATTGTAAATATCAATTTGTATGTTGATATGAAGTTTTAACCATGCTTTCTTCATTTTGCCTTTCAGATATCAGTTTGTGAATGAGGCTGCGGCAAGGCAAAAGGGGACTATGACAGCCTTCCTCCAGAAACTGGAGGAGAAAAAACAGTTCATTGCCAATGCTCACAAGAGAATCCAAGAAAAACAAAAACAAATAAATGAACTTGAAAACAAGACAAGTCAGGATATACGATTATTTATGTTGACTCTGATTAATGAAGTAAACAGGAGGGCGAAACGGTTACTGGCCGACCTCAAGGAGACGTGTGCTATTAAAAAGAAACGCTTGGAAGTGCAGGCACAGGAGGTGCAGCAACTAGGGAAACTGCTTGATCATTGTATGAACTTCACCACGAACACTGTCCTGAAAGGAAGCAATGCTGCATTGCTGTACAGCAAGAAAACCATTCTACAGCAGCTTGTGAATGTACTTCGCATCCCGTGCAACAAGACGCCGATCTTCGGAATGGACATCAAGTTCCTCTTTGACATGAACAACGCCACCAAGCAGATTTCTAAGTTTGGGGTGTTGTTGATCAGCGACGCGTCGGGCCAAGGCAGCAACCCGAGCAACGTGGTTCAGCAGCTGAATCGAGCCATCCAGCAGGCACCCCGACAGGCTTTCTTGGGTGGTGGTGGGGGCGCTCATCCAAACCAATCACCACCGCAGTACGGACAGATTCTCTATCAGCAGCAGCAGCAGCGACTCAAGCAGCAGCAACAGCAGCAGCAGCATCAACAGCAACAGCGACAACATCAGTGGCAGCAATTGCAACAGCGAAAGATCACCCTACAGCAGCTTGCCAATCAGAGGCAACAACAGCATCAGCCTGGCATGCCCCCTGCAGCACAGATCCCCACCTCTATGTCAGCAACTATGAACAGCCCGCCAACAGCTCCTGTCAACCAGTTTCAACGTCAACTGATTCAGCAGGGTGAAGTAAAACAAGAACCGCCTAGGCTATCACACATGCCTATGAACCCAAAGCCGCAAGTGCAACCTAGGTTGATTGCCCCGAAACCGTCACCAACACAAGCGACTGTGTTACACGGAAATCCGGTCATTTCTAACGTTGTATCGTTTGGCAACCTGACGCGTCTGTCGCCAAGCACCCTACGCCAGCTGAGTCCCTCAGTCCGCGACCTTCAAGAGGCTGTTTTTACGCATATGCCGCCTGCCCAGGGGAACAACCAAGTGAGCAGTGCCAGTGGGGGCGACAAACAACTGCCTACAAGTCCCCCTACTATGCCTGTGACTATTCCATTCAACCAAGGACAGCAACAGGAGCACGTCAGCTCTGCCAAAACTGAAATCAAAAGTGAAGCGGAATCGCCACGGGAGAAACCGTCGTGTAGCTTTGAGAAAGCTGCACGAAAGGGGACCCCTCCGCTGAGTACAGGCTCTGGTCAAGTTGACACAACAGGGCTTCATTTAGGCAGCTCTCGGCCATCAAGCAATGCCTCCTCTTGGTGAGTCCCACTCAATTGAATATTACTGTAAGCCCTTATCCTGCAGGGTCTGTTACATAGGTATTGAGCTAAAACGTGCGTGTATTTTCACCTACTTCCTCAGGTGTTATCCGAGGGTTACTCACCAAAAGTCATATTTACAATATCTTAAATTGAGTTGTTACTCATGCCTTACTGAGAAAATTGGTGAAATGGAATATGTCTTCTTGAAGTTATCTTATCTATATGATAGAGGACCTCACAATACATTTTATACTTTGATGGTGTGTGTTTTGCAGTGATGGTAGGAGCAGTGTCACTTCCGAGCCCAGCACAAGCAATGTACGTGTCAAACAGGAACCTATGAGTGCGGATGAGCCAAGTGCCTGTGGTGTTGTACCGCTGGATGAGCCAAGTGCCTGTGGTGTTGTACCGCTGGATTTCACTGTCAAGAGAAGTGACAGCCATATAGAAGACGATGATCCCTTGTCAATGTTTCCAGTAAGTCGACTTTGATGTGTAAATTTTCATGGTATCCTGCAGAGGGCTTTCTAACACAGCAGTACTGAGCAGGGTTTTCCACAAGGGGATTATGAGGGGCGGGCAGCTACTCAGTTTTTGGAACAATCTTTTCATACATTAAGAACTGTACTAAAGAATATAATTTCACAACAAAGTAGTATTCAAATTATGCATTCTTATGTAAATTAGCTATACATCTGTTGTTCAAAACTGTTTGGAACACAGAACACTGCTGCACAATCAAAAGTAAGACATTAGCACTGAGGCATGGGGAAGGGAACGCAAGCCATTTCACCAATTTCCATATTTCCGCATGATTTATCATACCTGAGAAACTCCCCTTGGCTGTATGTGTTTTAGTATTTGTTATGGACAACAGGATTGGCTTTCCACACGGTAATTATCCCAAGAGAAAACATCTGAAGCCTAACTTCTTTGCCAGCCTAATTGTTAACCACAGGCCCAACAAAATGGCCACAAAAAGAGCACAGTGAAGGAAAACCATGGTGGCAAAATGCTGAACCAGTTTTCCATATTCATTCATGTACTGTCCTTTTGAAGGCTAAAACCAGTGACAGTGTAGATGCTTGCTGTAACATGTACATTCTCAAAAGACCATATCATCACACCCCTCTCCCACCAGTTTCCATTGAACATACAGGTCCAACCACAACCTTGAGGGGCTGAACATTTCAGTGTCTGTGATTCCCAATTATTGACTGTCATCATAGTCAGTCATCACATTGTACATGTACAACACTTGTCTGTCTACATTCACTGTAAGCCAAGTGAAGGATTTTAGTCAAGGATAAGTGAAGCTATAAACGCCACCAGGGTTTCTGATTTAGTTTCTAAGGTTCCACAACGATATCAAAATAATCAAATTATGAGACAGCAGCAATTTCACTTTAAGATAATGTAGAACTTGTGGCATATCTGAACTCCATGAAGCCCTTTTAGGATTTCTAGAAAGTTCTGTTGATAACTGAACAGCACTTCATGTGCATGTCATGTGCAAATCGTCTTGAGTCAAGGAGAAGTCTCTAGATTCAGTGACATGTCAATTTCATGTAGGGGCCTCACTGGTTACTCCTTCCTGACTGTTTTCTTGTGTTCCCGAAATATTTGCAAATAAAAGCACTGTGAGTGGAGAAACCAACCCAAACATAAGACTAGTTCAGAGAAATTCTCTGAACACAGTTCAATATCATATACCGGTGCAGCACTCAGTGCTACTCGCTTGTACACCTGTATCTGTATGCAGTACATGTAAACACTGATTTCTTTTCATTTAAGGAACTTCTTGACATTGCAAATCCTGCTACCACACAACCAGAAAAGGGCGGCAAAGGTAGTAACCTTGGCAACGAGGGCAACGAAGTGCCGGAATCTCCTGAACCAACAGCAGGGCCCTCAGAAGAGAGGGCAAATGATGATGAGAGCGAGGATTACTGTGCGTGCTGTCACAATGGCGGTGATCTTCTGTGCTGCGAGAAATGTCCCAAAGTCTTCCATCTACAGTGTCACATTCCATCACTCACTGCCACGCCAAAGTAAGCCCTCTCTGTGCACACTTGTGGCTCTTTTGACTCAGGTCTAAAAAGTATGCCGTTGTCCAAAAAATAAGTTACATATATGTGTGTTGCAGGGAGTAAAGGCACCAGTTAATATATTTCAATATCAAAAAAATACACAAGGCCATTCATTTTATATGGACAAATCTTTCTTGTCATTGAATCTTAATCGAAAAGGATACTTTTATCCTACATACAAACATACCTGTGAATGTCTACCAATATATGTGTGTACAGTAAAATTTGTCAGCGTGCCACACTTCCTTAAACAATAGTCTGAAGAATGGAAAATATGTCCAGAATGCAGAGGAGAATTGAAACAGGAGAGTTTGGCAATGTTGTCCAAAGAATGAGTGTTGTTTGAATTAGGTCATTGGTATAGAGTCATTTTGAAGGACAGGCTGACAACATTTTTACCTTCTCGTGTCTATTATAGACAGAGAAGGTATTAGAGTTGAAAACCAGTATGCTGCTGTCAAGAACTTCCGTCTGTCAAGATCCGTTGACGGCATGCCATTGTGATGGGTCATATCATAAACTGGTGGGGGTTGTTCATGGCTCAGGTTGAGGTGTGGGAGAACGATTTTGAGCTATGACAAAAATCAGAAGGGACTTAGCGACATAGCCACAGTGTTAAGCCTTTCTCCAAGGTTTCTTAGTTGACTACAATCTATTACAGACTACTGAGCTGACGTTAGGGGTACTCACTTTGTGTTTGCTCACTCTGTGAGCGCTAGTGTTTGGTACTGAATCTGGGCCTGTTGCATAATCTGCAGAGATGATCATATGCCTCCGAGTCTGAAAACTGTCATTGTGTAAGCCTGTCGGCATTTTCCTTGCATTTTTTCTCATTTAATTTTGCAAAATATCGGCGAGTACCTCAATATTTCAAGATAACCCTTTCTTCCCAATCGTTTCCTGGAGTTTCAGAGTCATATGAACGAAAATGAGTGAAAGTTTTAGACAGGAAAATCGGACGTCGGCCATGTTCAATGTTTACAGTACAATCAGAAGTTTACGTGGAGGAATTAACCAACAAACACAGGAGTGTTCATGATGCCCGCCCTCTAGAGGCAGACCCTCCTATATGAAGTACCACATTTGATGCTTGTGGAAAGCTTGACCACACAATGGAGCATTTAAACTTTTAGAAAATGACAAACTGAATAAGAAGGTATTCAGAAAATGTCAAATACTGAGGAAAAATGCGCAAATATTCAAAATAAACAGGTTAACTGATTGGTCAGCTATAAAAAACAATGAAAATGTTTATGATCAAAAGTTTTTGAGATGCGCACATTTTAACAAATACAGAAATTATTAACATTATAAATATAAGACCAAACTATTTTTTCAGGGATGGGACAGGTTGGAAATGAGGGTGAGAGACAAAGGCACTCCTATTGCTGCATGTGGATGCAGCCACACCATTTCATTTACAGCATACTTATTCACTGTGTTGTGTTCAAGTTCCATATTGTACTGACTGTCATACAAGGATAACATAAGCAAATCAAATCAAATTAGTTAAGGATCAATGCTGTTGTGGGATTTTGCTGAACATGGCTGATATTTCGCCCTATATATTTGGTATCCAGCAAAGGCATATTTTGATGTCAAGTCAAAATTAACACTACATTGCTGACAATATATTTTACCGTTTCTGCATGAATTTTTCTTTTTTAAATTATAGTATATTAGTACTTCAAACAGATTAACAGTTATCGTGATGTCAATCCATAATTTTACATCACAAAGACTGTAATTCTGCCAATTTCTTTGTTTTTCAGTCATTTTATAAATTTTGCACTGCACAAGATGATTGAACAAATTGCAATGTTTGAATTTGTAAACTCAAAGAATAAAAATCCTTTGGTCACAAATTAAATTATTTTTGAAAAGAAATTTACTCTTAAACACTTTTAGCATATATTCTTTACACGGTCATGTATTTCAAGGAAAATATGCCTATTAAAAACAGTAATTTCTTCACTTTCAATTTTTTTTCAATACTATGACAATTATCAGCCATGAGGTTATACAAACGCAAGACCAGATAGGCGTTTTTCATCATTTCCACAGGACTCTTTGGAAAATCCATTAAAAACAGTTAAAAGTTACTGGAAATGATCACTTGGTATACATTTAATTTACAGATGCCAGGTTGTGTATTTCACATGCACTCAGGTCAGTAAGGAAGTGCGTCATTACTATTTTGGACTGTTAATTCTTTTTCTGAATTGTTTAACTTTTTTCCACATTGAACTATCTTTAGGCAGTTTATACTGTAGCTTAGAATTTTTTTGATTGATGTATTTAATCATCTTTTGGGTTCTTTGGGTCCATATCCCACCTCATGCCCCTACATCATCAACTATTTACCAACAACTCCATGCCAACAACCAATTACCTGACCTGGCCACCACATTAGAGAAGGTACAGCGTCATTGACGGTATTTTTTGTAAGGTGGCATTTCTATCAAATATTTGTATGTGTTTGTGTGTGTGTGTGTGTGTGTGTGTGTGTGTGAGAGAGAGAGAGAGAGAGAGAGAGTTTGTGAGATTGAGTGAGAGAGTGTGCCAAAGAGGATGTGTAAGAGACAGAACAGGGAAGTTAAGATGCAAGTGAACACTGATGTTTCCAGCATTAAAAACATTGTACAGTGTGTTTAACTAGTGTCAAAGAAATTCCTCAGTTAAAGGAAAACAGTGCTAAATTCTAGTAGCCCATTTCCGACTTTTAAAAATGTGTAAATGTAAATAACAGCCATGGAAGGTGTTCCCTGACAGCTTTGTTTCTCCGTAGCCTATTTACACATGCCCTTTTTTGTGGCAAATTGATCCAGAATCTAGATATAGTCACTTTGGAATGCAGCAGTGAACAATCCAATGATCAGGTTGCTATTTTAGTTGAACAAGATTTCTGCTGATTCACCCTTGAACTTAGTAGAAAGCCTACTCCCATATAGGCAGGGATGAACCAGGCGTATTACCAGAAATCAAGGCAGAAAGGGGTATCTGACATCAGCTGCCTTGTGCCGATGATGTAAATGTATCTTGTATTTCATTTCTGTAATGTTATCCTGTTTTTCCAGTGATACATGGATCTGTGGTCTCTGCCAAGAAGTTGCCATGGAAACACATCAGGATAAAGACGAGGACGGTTCCCTGAAGAGGAAAGCTAGTTCTGGACTGGATGAATTTGAAACCAAGGTACAAAAAATAATGTCAGTAGACTCCTCCAGCTCACAGGAAACTGATTGTATCACTTTGATTAGCTAATTAGTAATTTACATATTGCCTTGAGTTTAAATTGGAATTTATTGCGTCATTTGCATTGAGAAATATGACCTTCAGATTTAATAGCTCGAATTTTTCGTTAGTTCGTTTTTATTATCCTGCTTTTTTTTGTCAATAGTTGTATTTTGCTGATTTTCATGGATAGCCTAAAGTACATACAGGTACATTGTTTGATCTTAGTACCCAGGAAATACAAATTTTGTTTTGCAGACTTGATATTTGATGGCAACAGACAATATGAAATGAAATTTTTCCCACTTTATGAATCTTGCCGTGCTCAACACTGCATTCACAATGATGCTATGGGCAAATTTCTTGCTGATATAATGTTTCACAGAAAATTTACAATATATTGTATGAAATGCACTGTGTTTTAGAGCAAGATGTTGCAGACAATTCTAGTATCTGATCAGATGAAATTTAATTTTGTCTTTCCAGAATTATTATAATACCATCTCTTCAATCAGACGGCTTTGTCCAGACAGCAAATTTAATCTCTGGGCGTGTGTGTTTTGTTATTGCTTTCTATTAGCAAAGCTATTTAAATAACAATAGAAGACCATATGGTCTGACTTGGCGCCCTCTTGTGGCCACTGATAATATTTTGTCATGTCCCTCATCAGTGCCAGTTTGTAGAAAAGTTGCCACCTGTAAACATGCAATAATAATTTGTCATGACTTTTCCAGGTGTGCCAGAAAATTTTATTGGAACTCTTTTGTCACAAGGCCAGTCCACCCTTTCATGAACCAGTTCCAAAAACGGTAAGCAGCTGCGATGTATGTACTAATTTCTAACTCACAACTAAATATTTGCATTCATTTCCTTTCTACTAACTCAACTTTGATCTTCTGATTGTGTTATCTCTGCAGTGAACAATTATCAATGTGTTACTCATGCATAGAGCACTATGACCCAATGATTATGTCTGTGTCTGGTTTAGACCTTGCAAGACGATGTTTTGTGTTTATTAGTGGTTGCCATGGCAATGAAAAGTACCATCATAGTGATTAAAATTTTCCTTACAAGTAGCGCAGTGACCTTTCACCTTTCTTGTAATGCTATCTGTGGCATAGTACATTGTAGCACAACTGTTGCATTCAACGTTTATACGGTATTGTCTGTTGCACTATCTTCACTAGAGAATCATGTGATAAATGTGTGCTAATGGGGTGAAAGAATTTCAAAAGCACAATCTGAAAGCAATATTATACCGTACCAAGGGAGTGAATGTCTCTTTATTTTCAGTGAAATTCAGATTGGTAGATTTTTAGCTGTAAAGACATAGGAGCTATCTTTTGTGTTGCACTTTATTTGTTGGTTGATCTATTGTGGTAAAATGGAATACTTTCCTAGGAATACAAAACAAAAATTGTACTTTACAAAAACTGTTGTGATATATATAATTTTAAATACTACTTTGGTGTTAGATTTCATGTTTTGATAACTCTGGATGATTTTATTCACTTGCCAGGTTCCAGATTATTACAAGATAGTGGCCAATCCCATGGACCTCAGCACAATCAAACACAAACTAGAGAGCTATGAAAATATAGAAGACTTCATATCAGATTGTAGACTGGTGTTTTCAAACTGTGCCATCTTCAACGCTGTAAGTATTGCCTGTTGACTCAAAATGAAATTGTTGCGTTGTGTAGAGATAAAGGCAGGCATATGTGAGGCGGTCGAAGTTTGGACATGTTTGATTCAGGACAAATGCAGGTGCACATTTAGTATGCCTGAATCATTTTGTTTACATACCAGTGACACCCGGGAACTGGGAGGTGGTTACGCGTTGATCGTGATATTCACGATTTGCTTCCTGTTTTGTTTGACACGTATCCTTACACTGATCATTAATTGATTGCTTGACAGTAAGCAGTCAGAATATGTGTAGTACGTTATCTTCATGTCACAATGATAGACTGTTGCTGTGTGAAGTGAACTCAAAACGTCATTGAATTTTCCACAAGTTCAGTTGCAAAGTGTGTGCGGAGGTAGAAGCAAAAATTCAAAACAATGGAAAAATCTTAAAGTAATAAAGAAAATCATTTCCATGGTAACAAAATAACATAATAGTCTGTCTGTTCTGCAGTGGATGTCCCAAGTTAATTACTCAATTATTGAAGTGATGGCTGGAATTTGCAATTCTTGATTTCCTGTAAGCATCATCCAAAGATTTGAAACAGTGTGTAATATTTTAATTTATGATATTTCTTATGGAAGACCCAAAGTTTCATGTCAGCAGTGTCAGAAGTATAAGTTTGCCTGTACACATGGATACAGAAGAAGAGATTACATAAATTTTGCTTCTTTGATTCCCTGCAGCCGGATTCTGCCGTTGGTAAAGCTGGAAAGAGGCTGGATAAATTCCTGACAAGGCTGTTGGAGAGATACCTATCGGATTATATCGGCTCAACATCTGAACAGCCGCTCAGGTTCAACAAGCGGAAGAAGAGACCGAACGAAATTGTCCATTACCACTGATCAGGTTGCAACACTCAACAATAGTTTTATCAGGAATTGCTTGCCTCAATATTGTGAAGGAGGGAGTGAGAGAAAGAAAATGTGCCACAGAAAGAAACATTCAGATCAAACTTCATCAGAAAATCACATTTCCCCACAATGGTAGAAGCTGATGTTGGGTTTATGTAAAAATTATGGAGACTTTGTGGTGTTCACAATGCCTCACGTATACTGAAATCAACTTTTCAATTTTGGCGTGTTCAATGTTGTTGCAGAATTTGGGAGGAATTTTTAGAGTCGCATACACCAGTCTATCTGAAATTTTTAATTATTTGGTACTCTGTAGATGTCCAAGTTTGAATGGTGATTTTAAATTGAAGAGGGGTAGATAAGATTTAGCCAAGACAAACGTTGAGTGAAAAATTGCCATTTTCAACCCTAGAAGTGTGTAAAACTCACTTGTAAGATGGCAGTGCACCAGTTATCTTTCAGTTATAGCTCGCAGCTTGCTTTAATCACGTTCAGGTCAAGTCATTCAAATCTGTGTAAAATTCAAAGGACTGGTAAGCTCTCTGTCATTGAACTCACTGTCACTGACTGTCACTGACTGTCAGGTTAAGTCTGTGAAAAAATCCCCCAGTTTGTATGCGATAGCAGTAGAAGTCTGAGATGTGTCATGTTTATACGTATGTGTTCGGAGACTTCCAATGTTGAAGTCTGTTGAACCATGGACATTGTATTCATTGCTAATTTGTACATACTTAGTAATGGGTAAACCCAGCAGGAAAATGGTAGCCCTGATGTGCAGCATCTCGTAAGCTGTTATGCAATTGGGTGGCGAAATCTAACAGTTATAATTAAATAATACAAATAGACTCCCTAAGTTGCTGTGAATAGTGACAATCGACCAATCAGATATAACCTTCCGAGCACGATGCACATCAGCTGGAATGGTAAAGTGAATAATTTAACATGACCTCTGTGTGGAATACCAGGTGTAGCAATGGTGAATCTGCTACTTTTGAAGCCATGATCACAGAGATCTTTCTCTGAACTGTTGTTACCCTGAAATGTACACAAGAAGCTCTCAATGTCCAGAGTGTATCTTAATTCACAATTCAAGTCAACACAAATATAAGGCTGAAAATCTTTGCTTACCTTCATGGGAGAGGCCAGATTTATGAACAAGGAAAGTCGTACATGAAAAACCAAAAAAAATCATTCCGATAATTTAATCTAATGAACTTGTTTAAACTGCCTGGTTAAATCATAGTTTGAACTCTTCATTCAGATGTTTTCATTCTGATTGAAAATGACAGATGTAGTAGATTCTGTGTAAAAAATTTATAAATATTGCACTTCTTGTGATGACAAGCAGCGTCTGAGACTGTCAAAATGCACCATCGGCAGTACCAACACAGATGTTCAATTGTTAAGGATGTGCGGGATACCATCTACTGAGGGAGGTGTGTGCCCATGAGTGTTCTGGGTACAGTCGACCTTGGGATTTGTGTACAGTGGGTATTTTCTGGGTACCCTCAACCCTGGGATGTGTGATCATGATTGTTCTGGGTAACATCAAAGTTTGGATGTGTGCCCATGTGTGTCCTAGATATCAGCCCAGGGATGTGTTGTATACTGATCATGTGGAGATTTTAGCTGTTTGTTGTAGATGCTTCTGCAGTATTTTGCTTAAAGGGATACAGTCATAGGAACTGCGCTTAACCCTTTCACCACCATGGTTTGGTCGAAATCCATCGTTTTCTATTGTAAAGTTGGACCTGTTTACAGGGAATTGGGGGTGAAAAGGTTAAAGGTCAAATGGGACCCATATGACCAATGTAAACGCTGTATCCAAGGTACTATGCTGATTGATGAAACATAATACGTTTGTCATAATCTACATCGTTTTTGTCATAATCTACATCGTATAACTTAAATGTTGCAGCTATGATGATGAGGTGCATCTAGCACGAAATACATTGTTTGTAAACAAGAAACTCACACAGGCGCAGTTCCGATGATGGTTTCCCTTTAACAACGCCTTGTTTGTGCTGTTGTAAAAGACATTCGAATGTGGCTTCTAAGTCATAGTATCAGAAATGCATAGAAATGCATACATTTGTAAGTTACCCTTGTCTGTTCATTTGTGTGCCAGTTCCATATACTCACGGAAATGGTGTTGAGGCAACATTTTTCTTAAAGTGTGAAATATATTTATATATGCAGATAAAGAAGTGAAGCAATTGATGTTTTTTAAAATCATTTTGAATATATTTTCATCAATTTATGTAACGCTCTTTAAAGATGGTATAAATTTTAATTAAATTTATAGAGCCAAGCTGTTTCCTTAATTTCAAATGATTGCTGCAGTTTGCAGTGTCAAGTTGTGCTGTCCGTTTTATGTTTCCCTTCCAGAATTTTGAATTAGTACGTTCATTCTGATAAATTGTCTCATAATTTCCTGCCGCAATTTATGTCAGTGTTTCTTCAAGGGCCATAAATTCATATCAAAATAATTTACCACATGTCATTGTCTTCACTAGCAAACAGGCAGTACCTGTTGCTTCCAAAGATGGTTTTATTTTTGTGTAATTTGATTTTTTTTTAAGGTAGAATGTGCCTCAGGGACAGATATTCTAACTCAAACTTTTACAACACTTTTCTATTTTACCACTTGTTGGGGCTCATTATGGTGTTAGAAAAAAATTTCACCACTGTAGTTTTTTGAAAATCAAAAATTTGATTTTTCTCCATAGAGTTAAAGAGGGATGGCCACCACTTTGAATTTCAAATCAGTCAATTTGAAGTAATTTATGTCCCTAGTACCAAACTTTATACGGTGAGCCCCGATTTTTATTCTTGATTTTGAAAGAGATTTGCTGAAAGATTCGTTTAGGAACGTTTGAGCAACAGTCCACTTGCGAGGTGCATACTACCTTAATTAAATACAAATAGTACTTCTGAGCGAAACTTCAATTATCAGATGAAATTCTCATAACTGTACTGGGTTGATTCGAAAGTGTGATCGAACAATTGGGCTTACAGAATCTATTCGAAGTTACTTGTTGGTCTTGGCACACTTACCAATTTTTGATATTTCAGTGATATTGAAATCTCCATTCGTTGTATACCAATAGTTCCAAAGATTTACTACCAAGATGGCACACATTTGTCTGAGAAATTCTTTTCAAATGTTATGTTCAGTAGTGTTGACATGCAAAGAATCAAGTTTCTGTGTGAGTTGTAAATTTCTGTCCCGAATTTTTCTGATGCTAGCAACTCTTCAAAAATAGACCATAAAAATACTTATAGTGGTCAAAGAAGAATTGTGAAAATGAGCCAAAGAAAAATATCTTCATGAAGCACTTTTATATTATATTACCGTAAGATTTGTAAGAATTCTTACAATCATACTCAGATACTGAAGTCAATTTCTTATCATTTTAAATTGTGAAGTTGGACTGACTTTCTGAAGGTTGTGTTCAGTGAATATACACTGTTGAAAAAGACCTCTTTTTCTATCGTCTTTGAAAAGCCACTTAGTTAGAACTTTCATTCTCTCCTCATTTGCCAAAGAAAATATATTATCTTTAATTTGCTGCCAGTGTTGTTGTGTTGTGACAAAATATTGAGAGTAGTAGCCATAGAAACCATGTAAATACTTCCACACAAATTTCACTGTTGTGTTTATTTAGTAGAGAACTGCAATAATCACAGACCTTAGTACTATGAGTAGACTTATCTTTTTCACCTGCAAACATTGGCACAACCTTGATGTTTTCAAGCGTGGTAGAACGGAGTTTAGCCTGGCATTTTGGTCAGTGCTGAATTACAAATACAGAAATCTCAGACCACCTGTGGAGGTGTAGACTGTAGAGGAAACAGAACTGATCCAAACTTTTGTTAGTATTTCCTATGTGACTGGCTGCCTTTATTATTTGTTCCTTTACGTGGATTGGCAGCCACATTGTAACACACAGCTAAAACAAGTGGACTCTTTTTCAGTCTAGCACCCTTAGCCACAGAACTTAATATTGTGCACACACGCAGGTCTGCTGTACGACTGTAGTTGCCAGGAGTTCTCTCTAAGATCACCTGCGGGGGCCAAATGTAACAGTGCACCTAGGTACAAAAACACAACCACATTACACAAACTCTTACAACATCTCCCCACTTCGGGCTTCAAAGCACCATGGTCTACTTTATGGGTAGACATTTGGTGAAGACATGTCGACAAATAGGTTGTACCAAGAGCCTAGAGGGAGGGCAGATGTTAGGAGTTTGATGTCCCTCTTGTAAGCGGTACCCTGCTAGAAAAATTGGTGAGACTGAACAATTCTGGACCCACATCGAACAATATTACAAATCTCCACAAACCTAGGTGGTCAAGTTGCTTCACATAGCTAGGGGAGCCCCCCTAAGAAAACCTGATTGTTTTCATAATGAAAAACAGCAGGCCCAGTATGTGTCAGTTGAGGTGAATAATGATAATAGTGTATCATAATGATTTCTTATATCATGAAGAAACATTTCAGACACATCGCATGAAAAACTCCAAGTTACCTTGTTATGATTTTACTTAAACATCTATGCTATATTTATCTCTTTTGTATTTATAATACTTTAAATATATTTTGCACTCATGTATTTAGAGGCAAGGACTATATTAGTTCACAATAAATGCATTCTCGCATTCTTTTTAATATCAACTTGTGGCGTGAGTTTGAATGTTTGGGACATGCATCGTGAAGTTGAAAACTTAGTTTATGAAATGTATTTATTTATTTATTCTGTCATCCAAAAGGCCAAAGGACGGTCCAATTACAGGGTCAGATACCCACCACTTTGTCAGCCAGTGGAAACGAGGTGTAAAGTGTCTTGATCTAGAGCACAACACTATAGTCTTTAAAGGGAGTTAGTCGTCGGAACTGCTCTTAAAGGGGAAGTTCACCAAGGATGATTTTAACATATGTGCTAGCTTTGTGGTCACTTACCCTGGAAAAGCTATTTTCGCCATTTATAACTCGCAAGATTTTTTACAAAAACCGATAGAAATAGTACAGGAAGTTGCCCATGTAATTTGAATCATGGGAAAAAGCGCCAAACTTGGAGCTTGCATAATGTGATATGGAAGGGACCATTTTCCCGTGGGTATGGCATTGTCCACTCACCTATGCTTAAACCAGGCTGTGCGTATTTACATAACTTTTGTTTATACCGAGTATCCTTGCATAGACGATGATTCACTTATAATAAACTGTCCACTGTCAGATTTTGTGTTGCTGTTTACTACTGTGTTACTGTGAGTTGACAATGTGGGGGCCATACCCGTCCGGAAATGGTCCCTTCCATATCACGTTATGCAAGCTCCAAGCTTGGAGCTTTTTTCCCATGATTCAAATTACATGGCAACTTCCTGTACTATTTTTATCGTTTTTTGTAAAAAATCTTGCCAGTAATAAATGGTGAAAATAGTTTTTCCTGGGTAAATGACCACAAAGCTAGCACATATGAAAAAATCTTCCTTGGTGAACTTCCCCTTTCGCTATAGGGACCCCTAAGACCAATGTAAACACTGTATCCAAGGTTCGTTGGCGATTGATGAAAGTTAAAACATGTTGGTCATAATGCACATCGTAAAATTTAAATGTTGCAGCTATGTTGTAAGGCTGCATCTACATATTGCAATCGTGCATGAAATACATTGTAAACAAGAAAGTTGCACATGCGCAGTTCTGCCGACTTTTAACTCTTCTCAAAATCAAGGGTACAACTGGTAAATTTCATGAATTTCGCAAAATCATCACAAAACATGTTTTGAAGGCTAATATACCGATTTTTCTTAATTTTGACCTTGACCTAGAATTTGGAGTGGAAAGTAGAGCTGTTCGTAACTGCCCTCCAACTGGCATACATGGAAAATATGCCCTTCCACTGAATTTCGATGCCCACTGCCCTCCGTATAGTCTGCCCGCTCCCCACAACAATTCAAGCTTCCCGCTGCCCTCTCCCCACTACTGAAATTCCCTATTGCCAACTAGATTCCCAGTAGGCAACCCAAATCAACACAAAACCATGCGAGCAGTTAGCAGTATACATTGGAACATTGCTCCCCTCTAAGTTAGGCGCTTTATTTCTCCTCAAGTTCCATCAACCACGCCGCTTTCCTTCCCGCCACGTATTTTACGGTGCCCACTGTCAAAAATTTTGTCCCCGCCCGCTGAAAGTAATGACATTTCTTCCCCGCCCACAGTAAATATCGATATTTTCTCCCCGCCCGCTGATTAGTTTTGAAATTTGCCCGCCCGCTGAAAAACGTCGCACGAACACCTTTTTGCACGAACAGCTTAGTTGGCGGCACCCGAGGGTAGGGGTGTACGCCGAAAGCTAACGAGAGCAGCAATTAACCAGCGCTAGCAAGGGTTGAAACGTCACCATCACCTCATTTGATTTTAATCAGATGTCTAACATACTTTGCCCCCCCCCCCCCCAAAGAAATGCACAAGACTTTGGACTTGGCCCGTGTGGACGTTTTTGTGTTATCTATGATATGTTTGAGCTGATATTATTGCTGTTCAGGGGACATTTTTGACTGGTTTCTTCTCATTGATACACACATCAAAGCGTAGGCGTCATAGGAAATATGCAAAAAACGAAAGCATTCTGAATAACTTTCGTTCAAGATTTCTCTGTAAATGGTCATTTTACATCAAGTCGTTGATGGAAAAGATATTATTTTGCCATCGTGAGTTGTTCGTTTCTTATTAAAATTGATCGGGCAACTTTTCTGTATTGGCTTTTCTGCATTTCGTGTCACTCACAGCCATTTCAAAATTAGGTTCGAGTCTTGACATTTTCCGCAGATCTAGTCTTTTTAAACTAGTAAAATGAATTGTTTTAGTCATGATTTGTATGTTGGTATGTTCACCGTATTTGTTTGTTTGTTTTGGGTTTTTTTACTTGTTTGTTTTAAATGTTTCACATGGTCGCGCGCATGTAACACGATTGGAACTAATTTGGGATAATTGGATATCGTTAATCAGCAAATGTAAACGCATCTACTTTTCCTTTTTGCAATTCACTTGTTATGTGTGATTTTTAATATCTCTACTTTCAGCTATATATCACGTATCACTTTTGATCAATTTGAACAATAAAAAGATCCAATTATCCCAAATTACTTCCAATCGTGTTATAATGTGTGCATAGGCAGCCAGCTGGCCGGTTTTGAGTAAACCAGAGTTATTTCTACTCACACTATACTAGGTAATTTAAAAGGTGTATAATTCTCAGGGAACAGTCGTGACAGCTGTTCACAACTGCCCCCCCCCCCCGCCCACCGGTTTTCCACTCTCCCCACTTCCTGCATGGAAACATTCCCGTTGCCCCTCTCACATTACAAGAACTAATTGCCACATGATCTTACCCTCCTCATCGACTCCTATGCTCCTCACCTCGAAAGCCGAATCCCAATCTGAGCTTTCTTCCCAGTTACCCGCTCAGCAAAAGGGAAAAATCCCCGCGCCCGCCACTGATGACAAAAAGTACGCCCTCCCGTAAAGAAACCGCTTACGAATACTATTTTCGCAAACGGCATTCAACCGCTGTGTGTCTCCGAGTGTGCATGTGTTTTATAATCATGGCTTTATTCTATTCCCCTCTATTGTAAACTTCAAGAAAATAGAACGAAGCAATGCACGACCACAGGGTATGCAGGCAGTATTCGTACAAGTTATGAATGTGATCAATAAATGTCATGTATTAAACTTTTTGTCATCATACAAGTCTTACCTGTGGCGCATGTATGCCCATTACTGGTCATCTCTGAAAAGTATTTCAAAGAAAACAGTTTATATTTCTTTATTAACTTCCCTAATGCCCTTCATTAATTTGCTCTGCCGATCAACGCTGGCGGGGGTGGGGGGGGGGACTTACCACCATGACCGAATAACTGGTTAGCAGCTCATAAGGTCCGTCTTTCACCTTATGAGCTGCTAACGAGTTATTCGGTCAGGGCGATAAGCCCCTGCGCTGGCGATCGCCAGAACAAATTAATGAAGGGGATTGGGGAGGGTAATTAAGAGCTGTAAACCGTTTTCTTGAAATACTGTGCAGTGATAGCGAGGGTAAAGTAATACTCACAAGCGCGTGCGCCCTCAATGATATTTTGTCGACACAGAATCGTCTTCCGAATCGGGGAAAATTGCGAAGGAAATGGTTTTAACTTCAGTCTTTTTGGCCGAATTTTCTCAAGTTAATGTGCCAGCAGGCAGAACAAAACGACGACAAACCGGAGAAAGTTGTAAATGGAAATTTAATGTACGCTGTCATGACTTGTTCGTTTCTATCGTGGTTTTTTTTCAAAAAGCAAAACAAATAAATAAACAAACAAACGAAAGAACAAAACATGAAGATTGCAGGCGAATATGTACTTAAGGTAGAACGCGCCGCCTCGGGGACAGATATTCGGACTCTCAAACTTGTACAGTTCTTTTCTGATTTACCACTTGTGGGGGTTCATTTCAAGAGTGGTGAAAGAAAACTTTGTATCGGCTTAGTTTTTTTCGAAATTCGAAAATTTTATTTTTTTTCCATAGAGTTACCACAGGAATACCGACCATTTTGAATTTTGAATATCGGTAAAGCTTGAGTAATTTCCTTCTCTAGTACTAAAATTTGCATGGTTACCCCCAATTTTTTTCTTGATTTTGGAAGAGAATGGTTAAAAGATACCTTAAGGCCAAAAAAAAAAAAGCTGTTCAACGGGCGGGATGACTTCAAAGTTGGGTAGGTAGGTCGGATTTTGTTTTGATTTTTTTTGGGTTTTTCTTAAACAAACAGAACATATAATATAAACACTTTTTGCGTGTTTCATGCTTTTTCTTAGTCACATAACATATACTGGATATGTTGTTTAGTACGTTCATGATTTTTTCAATTTTTTGTTGACATGGGTTGGTTGTCTCAGAACAGCTTCTTTGCCTTCACTTCTACAGTTCAATCTACAGGTGCCGCCAACTGGTAAATTTCATGAATTTCTCAAAATCATCACAAAACCTGTTTTTAAGGCTGATATACCGATTTTTCTTATTTTTGACCCTGACCTAAAACTTGGAGGGGAAAGTGAGAGCTGTTCGTAACTGCCCTCCCACTGGTATACACTGAAAATGTGCCTTCCACTGAATTTTGATGCCCACTGCCCTCCGGTATCTACAGTCTGCCCGCTCCCACTCCCCACAACAATTCAAGCTCCCTGCTGCCCTCTCCCTACAACTGAAATTCCCCATTGCCAACTAGATGCCCACTATGCAACCCAGATCAACACAAAACCATGCAAGCAGTTAGCAGTATACCTGGAACATTGCTCCCCTCTAAGTTATAGGTTCTATTGAGCACGCCGCTTTCCCCTCCCTCTACGTATTTTCCGGTGCCCACTGTCAAAAATTTACTCCCCGCGCGCTGAAAGTAATGAAATTTCTTCCCCGCCCACAGTAAATATCGATATTTTCTCCCCGCCCGCTGATTTGTTTTGAAATCTGCTCTCCCGCTGAAAAACTTCGCACGAACACCTTTTGCACGAACAGCTTCGTTGGCGGCACCTGAATCTAATGGAGTTAATTTCTGTGTTGGTGTAACCAGCGGTATGAGCACGGTGCATTCCAACCAAAACTCGCGACTCAGAAACTGACGGGTCAGCCCCGGGGATGTCCGGGGTGACGTCGTCGAGCGAGGGGAGCGAAATTAGACCATTCGTCCTGTGTCGAAGTCAAACAAATATCACAAGGTTGACTCGTTGTGCATTCTCGACAACGGAAACACATGCAAATCATGTCCGTCCTGCAGTGAGAACTGCTGCTTACAATCACACATTCGATAGGAGAAAGCCATGACGAAAATCGGAACGAGTGATGACTCAAAGAACAATAAAGAATTTTCAAGGAACATTGAAAATAGGAACACTAGAAAATATAGACTGTACAACCACTCGGACGTGAAATAAACGCCGGTGAAACAATACAGTACAGAGTGTCTAAGCTATACGGAACACGTGGCGTAATAGTTTATTTCCCACGGCGTATTAACCCTGCCCTTCACCTTGACCAAATGTTTGTGATGCGCTTCCACCTTTACTCTTCAAATCATAGCCTGTATCACTCAAGTCAATGTTATCGAAAATGTGAAGGTCATTCATCTTACAGACAGATGTTCACTGAATAACATCTCCGCGTTTCTTCAGATTCGTAAAGATTTCGGGAAAAAAAAGAAAAATGTGGAGTGGTCCAAATATGGGTCGGTCGGGCCCGTTGAACAGATAATTTTTTTTTCTCGCCTAAGGAAAGTTGAGCAAAAGTTTAACCCTTTCACTTTCGAGGCGCATACTACCTTCAGGAAGTTGATAACATTTTTTTTCGATAATTTCAGTTCCAAGGAAGGAAAATCGCAATTAAATTATGACCCGGTTAGCAAGGACGTCTACAAAATTACATTGTAGGATATTTTAGATCAGAATTTAGTGGATTGGTTGACAAAATAAAGAATTCGCAGGACAAAATCGATTTTAGTGTAGGAATTGATATTCGGAAACATAACGTTCATTTTGGTCTTGTAATCAGCGAAGGTGCGCCATGAGTTTTGTTGAAAAGTACGTTTGCGAAACAACCCCCTACCCGTAGTCTTTGTATGGAAATGCAGACTTCTGCCATTGTTGAATCCGAGATATGCCTAAGGCACTGAAAGAAGTATCTGATTGCAGATACGCTTTTTGAAGGTCACGCACGGAAAATATGACACATACTTCATTCGGTTACTCAAAATGGGGAAACGATGCGACATGTATATCGACAACTTACAAAATGTTTCTAGTGAACACCTATGACCTGGTCATGAGGGCTATAGCGCTCGATTATAGGCAAAAAAATAAATAAATAAACTGTGCTGTTCCGAAAATAGGGTAGGTAGGTCGGCAGGGATTTTTTTCCAAAATATTTTTATTTTTAAATATGAACTTTTCAAGGGTTCAGTGCGATCAAACACTGGTTCCAGAAAAACGTATCATACATATAAAGGAATAAAAACATAAAAGACGTCCTCGTTCAAGCAAAAATCAAATGCCAGGTAACGAACACGTGATTTTACGGTTTTTTTCGTTCTTTTTTTTTACTACCGTGTTTATGTAGCTCTAAAAAGTTCAGGGTCGGCAGGCAAAAAATAGGGTAGGTCGGGTTATCGGAACAGCACAATTTTTTTCTTTGGCCTTACCCCAGGGGCCTTGCGTTATACCAGAAAAATATCGCTATTTCTAGAGGTAGAAGGCAGTATAGCGATGTGTTTCTCGTAACACACGGTACGGCCACGAGGGATAATAAACGGGTGTTGTAGCCCGAATAAAGACCACGTTATAGGTGTTTTATAACTCATTACATGCCCATGCTCTTCTATGTTATTGCTTTGATGCACGGGCACTGAAACGATACATTAACAGAAGTTTACTGGGCAATCGTCCACAGCGGCTACAGTAGTGCCAATTCTTCACAAAAAGAAGAAAAAAATGTCCTTAGCATACCATAAAACGTCCTTGGTTCCACTTGAATCCTAGTTGTCAATGAGCTTTTCAAGTTCCTACGCTGCTGATATCGAAAAGCTTTCTGTTTTAGTCAGAGATTCGTTGCTCAATCCCGGGCGCCCATCATGCTCTAATCACCCGCCATTGTTTCAAAGCTGCAGACGACACCCAGCATATAGTCACGTGACCGGGCACTTTTTCAACAACTATTTCCGGGGAGCCCTCTGACGTCACTTTTTTCGAACCATTAGGAACTAGTCGTACTAGTATTTATTCTCTCGTCACGTGGCGTGTTCTGGCGAATTGCGACACGGAATGAGCAGGTGGCGTGTTATAAAGATTTCTATCTTATAGACTTACACAAAGTTAAAGTTGGGTGTCCCCTACCTTACAATCATGGCCTGATGTGCGACAGAGCATCGCCGATTGGCAAAGTTTTCCCAAATAAAAATTGCGCTGTCTTTCACTCGGAAATCTCAAAAAAGTGGAGCGCTTGGACGCAAAAAAAAAGAGATTCACTTCGGCATTTAATTTCATTATTGATATATTTCTCATATCTTTGTTGATATTGTAATGCAATCTGACGAACGGAAGGGGAACGGGTTCATGAACATGCGTGTAATCATTTTGACAAAGCAACGCTGTGTGCTGTTCAGTTTCAAAATAAGCCAGTCCGAGTGTCTATGAGTGTGGTAAAGTAAGGAGATAAGTATTTTGAACTTTTAATGTCCCCTGTTACGTTTCGGAATATTTAAATTGGGTTAAAAAATGAAGTCTTTCTTTATTCAGAGCTAAGCTCAGGTTACTAAGAATAATATTTGCGTTCAAAGTTTCCGGCCACCCGATTTTCGTTTTCAAACCCGTAGACGTTAAGTTTTTTTCTCAACTGTCCGATAACATGTGACTCATATGCGATAATTCTAATTTCTCGAAGTCAGCAAGACATAAAGATCTAGCTTTCTCGTCATACATGACGGTTTTTATTTTGGCCAACACGATCTATCTTTTCGGAGACCTAGTTGGAAAACCGCATTTATTTTTCAATTTCTTTTACTGTATACAGATCCTCCACACGGACGCAACATATCTACAAAACAGCGCCGCTCCTCCTGTACGTATGTCAGTATTGTTTTTTTTTTCTCCATAGGTGATGGCATTCCTTTTAAAACACATTCGCTGGCACACCGTGTACGTGCAGAAACGCAGGATCTCACGCACTGAACCATATAATAGTCACGCACAGGCTGCATTTGATGAATATTGACCACCGCTCGGTTAGGGTAGCCTCTTTCTGGGAACACAGTACGGTGCAATTACTGCCTGACAAGGAGTCTCCCATCGCATGTTATCATCAATGTCATCTCAACACCCATAAAACGCATACATGCAAATCATTTATACCGACAGGTAAATGATTGACACGGAATTACCTGTGTTTAGTTCTTACTCATCCACAGTAGATTAAAGTTCAACTCTGGTGCCATCGGGCTGCGGTGCAGTGTTAACCGTTAACGTTCAACCATATACGAGGGCATTGGACAAAAAGTTGCGTGCCTGTCTACCGCAGCTCTGCGTTTGATTTGTGAAAGACGGGCGCAGACCGCGCTTTTTATACATCGAGCGATAAATTTAGTCTCAAAGTTAGAAGGCACTTGATACGGCCATTGAGAATTCGGCGCACGTATACTCCCGCCGTGACTAGAAAGCACACGTAGGCTTCGTGTTTGGAAGAATTCATCTTCCTTCGCCCGACCCGACCGGGGATTGCTGACGTGTGAGGTGGCATACGCGGAGACACGAAATGGCTCGAGTTAATGCGCTCTGTCAGCTCATCAGCTCCATTTTATCAATCTTGCTTGGATTTTCCATCGTACTAGGTCTCATGTTCGCGCATTCAGGTAGGTACAGATGATCTCGTTTCTCTATAACGCCTGTATCTCTTCTCTGTCGGTGAGTTGTAGCATTGTCCCCGAGGGAGAACGCTGGTGCTGCGAGGACGCGGACGGCGCGGCACGGCAAGTTTATTTTGACGATACACCGTCATGGTCATGACTTGTATGTGTTTCTGGGTATACAAATGGCAATATCAGGTCAGGTCTACGAAAATAGAGCGTCCATTACTATGAACACTTCTAGTACATGGCAATATTGTACTGCGAGTATGTTCATCGCAGGATTCGGGTAGGATAAATATTAACGCAACGAATGCCGACAATATCCGAAAATGGCCGAGTGGCAACTCTTGGTTCTCAAGCACACCACCATTATTACGGTACGGAGTTGAGTGTTTTACAGTTTATTATCTGTTATGAGGTGACCGCTGTGAGAAATCAGTGTTCCATCGTCCAACCGCACAGTCGTCCTATCGTTTAGGACAGTTTTGTGGCTGGCACCAAAATAACCTTTGCACCCGGGTATACTTGACGAGGTTTCAAAATCAAATACGTCCACCGTTTTTGGTAGAGTAACCGTGATATGTCTAACACCAGATAAGCACAACAGGAAAGATTTTTAAATTTGCCGTTTTAAAAATACCTTTTCACAGTCTTACCCATTTTGTAAAATGTATTCGAATTGTATAAACTTGGTGGGGATAACGGGCACAACATTTTCTAACACTTTATAACCAGATGCAGTCGTTATGGTGAAAATGGCGCCGCGGTCCAAAGATCTTGCAACAGTACACAATATGTATTGCTGAAGATATGGCTTTTCTACAGGTTGACAAAATATTCGTAAAATATAATAATAAGCTCAAGCGATGAGTACCACATATTTGTACTATAGAAAACAGTATTCATACAATACATGATGACGACGATGATGATGATGATGATGATGATGGGATGATGATGATGGTGATTGTTTTTGTTGTTGTTTTTGTTGTTTTTGTTATCATTATTATTATTATTGTTGTTGTTGTTGTTGTTGTTGTTAGTCCAGTAATGATATTACTACTAGCCGTAGCAGCAGTATCTCCATCATCGCCCTCCTCTTTCAACCCATCATCACCTCAAACGGGACAGCATCTAAAACTGGCGCCGAAATGCAACAATATTTTACATCAGCTAATTGACTAAGCTTACTAACAGAACCTTCAAAATAGTATAAATATGTATGAAATATGGTTATGGATTGAACGACTGTGAATTTAGCACAAATATGAGATGAAGTCGTTGATGCAGAATAACATTAAGCGGAAGCAAGTGGCATAATTGGTTGTTATTCCATTTAAACAGTTTAAGCATAGGACGTTACTGCAAGTGTAACTTGTTGTAACCTTGCACCGTTTACTAATTGAAGAAAGTTTCATCACCTAAGTGTACTGTTCACATACACAGCACGAGGGTTCTGCTAACGGTTGGGACTTATAGACATAAATATGGGAATATTTTATGCAGTGTTTTTGAAAGTTAAGCAGAGAAACTATACGTTACATATAGAACTCTAAAGTCGATGTTTAGGATTTTAAAAGAATCCCCCAATAAATTTAACCATATCGATGCCAGACTAGTCAAGCCTGTGAAATTTAGAATTTTGATGATATGAATGAATGGTGTGAATCTGCAATAATGAATATAGTTCTGCAGTGTGGTCCGCAGCCTACGTGCAACTCGACATGACATCTCGAACAATGAATTCCCCTTTACATAGGCGTGTCACGATGAGATCATTGAATTCGTCCCCCGGTTGACCTCAGCTTGACCTCTCAGTGTTGCTAAGATAGAGCTATCGATCTTTGTGCAGAACAGTGGCTGTTACAAAGACACCAACATTTAAAAAATGTGAAGATTCGATTAACAACTGCAAACTTAGAGTGGTTTGGTCTATTTTATGAAGGTTGCACGAATACTTGTTCAAAAGTAACTCTGTGCGCTATTATAGAATGTCGTGCTGACACTTTATACGTCCACACAGCTTTGAAAAGAGCATTAAACGACAGTCTGTTATAAACTAGGGCTTTATCAGATAATGGTTTCAGAGTGTTTGCTTCCGCGTACGGAAGTCCACATATATTGAGTCTATCAGTGTCTCTCAGCTTTCGGAACGAGAATAAACTCATCAGAAGGCCGGTACAGATGGTTGATAACAGGCGGATACGTCACACGTAAAATACATCTGCACAGATCTGTGAAGGCAGTATTACACGTTGAATTGGTTGCCATAGCATTAGGAACGTTTGTTGTCGTGGAATGTCGGTCTGCTGTACCGGTTGTTTGAGCAATCCAACTGCGTCAAAAACCGATCTATTTTTATCTGAAGAGATACTTCTGTCCTCTGCGTTCGTTAGAGTGACAGCATGGCCTTTGTACGACATGTAAATATTTTCAGGTATCTTCCACCAGAGGAGCGAGCAAATCTGGAACCTTACTTCACAAGGTCGTTACTGAAGGTCATAAGACTGTGCATAAACTCCCCACTTTCACGCCCTCATGTTCGAAGACCAAAAGGCTTATTTCATACATGATACTGCATCAATCGTCACACTAAACAAACGTATAGAAATATATCTTGAAGCAGGGAAATTGTTGTAAGCTCCCAATGTTTCCTTTCTATGCTTGTAAGCCAGCTGCGAGAGAGGCCCGATTTCCGTTCATTTTTGATATATTTTGTGAAATAGATCTACAGTTCCTTGTTCCACTCCGTAATCATGTCGAAATGCGTCCTTTGAAATTGTCCATACAGTCCGTATAAGTATACTGTCTGATGTAGTCTTTGGAAATGCTAGACTGGACCAGAATTCATGTTTCAAAAGCTACGGCATACTTTGAAATATGTGAATTATGTTAAGACCAATATGTATATACATTTACGGTAGAATGCCTCCCGGGAACAGATAGTCGGACTCTCAGATTTTTACAATACTCTTCTGGTATACCACTTTTGGGGTTCATTTTAAAGCTCTTGGAGTAATGTTCACCGTCTTAGTTTTCGAAAATCGGAAAAAAATATTTTCACAATTGGAGATAACACAGTGATGGCGGCCATCTTGAATTTCAAATATCGGTAAACGGTGACCCTTGATTTTTCATTTCATGATTTAGTAAGAGGATGGTTGAATGTTTTATTGAGGAAAGCTCTAGCCAAAGTTTAAGTCTTGCATACTACCTTAACCACACCAAAGAGAAAAGAATAAAAACATTTCGATTTTCAGAACAAAAGATCAAAAGTTACTTTTCCGTTAATAGGGTTCCGTCGCCCTCTTACATTCTTTTTTATTTCAGTATTTTTCCCCTACTCTTCCAATCAATTACGCTGAGTCATCGGCCATGTGACATGTCAGAGGTCACAGTGCCTGTCTATGCGATGTACAAATATTTAAATGTAAAGAAAAAACTGTGTTGGAAGGGTGCTCGATCATATCAACTTGTTGCCAGCATATATCAATAGGGCATGTATTCATTAAACTTCAGCAAAATCTATACAGCTTTGGGCGAATATTTTCTTGGGTCCCAAGTGATTGTCAATTAATAATTATCAGATATACGAATCAATTAGATAATTTAATGTCCATAAAATTATGGACACCAAAATTTATCACTAAGGACTCCTTGTTTGCTATGAGCAGTGTGTAAGTGTTTAAACAGTGTTCGTCCGAACAACCTATCTTTTCAGTCTATCTATCATATCAAGCAATCTGTTTATTCTAGATTGGTTCAACCGTCGTGTATGTGTTGCCATGTTATCAGTCGGTTGGTATGATTTTACGTTTTAATATTAACGTATCTCTGTGTATTTTTTGCGTATGCCAACCGCACTCATCATGATCCACACTATTGGTCTGCAAAGACTGATAATAATCTTATACATTTTTCACTGCCGTCCTTGCGAGAATACAGAAAGGTGCGAAGGCCCCGCGCATTCATATTGATAGGCATACGAAACTTGTCTCAAAACCAAAGGCGATTCAATTCAAAATGGCCGACAGATACTTTTCTTGCCATGTGCAGTATATGCAATTTGGCCAGTTTACTTGTGTTTGCAGACCGCCAAACCAACCAGATTCTAGCCTAAACCGTGTGCATGCGTACTAGCCAAAATATGGATCTTATAGGATTCAATTAGAGAGAAATAAAAGAAATATTTGAATTTTAGAATTATGTGTCCCAAATTGGAAAACCTCACTCTGAGTCATGTACCATGCAACATAAGCATATGATAAAACCGCTCAACTTTGACCTTATTTAACCTCTGCTATCTTACAGGTCAACCTCCATTTGATCCAAGCCAAAATCACACCGACCATTGGAGTCAGGGAATGCATCATGACGTAGACCATGTCCATAGCGCCGGCCATTAACGTCACGTGACTGATTGCGGTGCGGGACACCAAGGTTGTGACTATGGAAACATACACATTTTAATACCTAGTACCTGAAGATTTTTCGCCATTGAGTCATGACTGGAACACGTGACTAGCCACAATGTGAGAAGACGGCAATGTGCCTCACCTGAGAGATTATCATAGATTCCAGAACAACTACGTCATTGACTTGAAGAGAAGTTGCTGATCAAAAAGCCGATATAGTAATTATTGCTGGTTGTTTTAAATCGATATGGAAAAATCTTGAATATCCGATAATTAATGTGTAAACGAGATCTTTTTTATGCAATAAGCGATTTTAGAAATCACAACGTGCAATCTAAATAAGAATTGTCCTTACCTACGCATAATTTAAATTGATTTGAAATATGGGAAGAATATCTTTAATATATGACATCATATTGTTTTGAAAGTGTTATTGTTGATTTTTTGACTTAGTTTATAATTTTCATTGACAGACTTTTCTCTCTAAAAATTGCCTATAAGTTTGCCCGAGTCATTATTACACGCATTTGGTATCGTACTCTGCCCTTCATAACTTTTATAAAGAAGTTCAACAAAAGCAGAACTTTTTATGTATTTTTTTTTGCTTTCCATTCACCAGTGTACGAAAGGTGTATACACAGGTTATTGATATAAATTGTTTTTATCATTCTGCAAAATCTGTGTATGACTGCACTACTGTTACCATAGTGGCACTTCTCATTTTCTTTAAGAAAACATGGCAACGCGAAATTACAATTATGTTGCTATAGCTGATACGAATGTTTTAATGTTTAAACCTCGTAAATTCCGCCAACATATTATTATTAGAAAAATGCTAAACGCCATTCTGTTGTTCTGTCGAAATTCTTATTCGCTTAGTGACATGTAGGCTAAAGGTAGCTAGTCGTTGACCGAACTTTGGCCCAGTTGTCTTTTCTGACGTCACGGTGTATTCATCTGCAAAAATCTCATGCAAGATTGATTTTTATATATATATATCATTGTTCATTTGAGAAAATTATAGTTTCCAGTTTCTCGGATAAAGAAGTAACGTTTCATATAGTTTTAAATTTTATGCGAATCAAGTTCTCGTCGGGGCGGATTATTCTAGAATTTTGAAGCGTACTTTGTGCGTTACGACAAGAGCGCCCGCAACGGTGGCTTCTGTCACTATCTAGCCTAGCCATCAACGATACCTCAATTACAACGGAACTCAAAAGTGTTCAAACCGTCTTTATCGAAATATATCTTCCGTCGAAAAATCATATTCAGCAAAGTGTAAACAGTTATATAGGAAATTCCTGTCATGTTAATATGTTTTTATGTTGTAGGCCTGCGGAACTTGCAGATATTGTCATCAGCAGCATTCACATGACCTCTTCCCAGATTTTCTTCTTCTGTCAGTCAGCTTTGTACGATCTTGCAAAGTTCATTTGCAAAGTTCATTTAGAGACCAATGCTTACAGAATTGTTCGCATGTGAAAGGGAGAAGTTTATTTTGCTGCCTTTTCCATGACTGTCAATTTATGAGATTCCATTGCTATGCAACTTGCCTTTAATGTAAAAAAAGGAACCATCTCTCATTTCATACAGTAGTTTTTCTTCAAACAACTTCGCAATTCATGGACACCAGAAAAGTTGTAATGACGGATCAGTATGCCAAATTTTGAAAGGCAGACGGCTCAAACGACGAATACATAGTATTCCATGAGGCCCCACACTCTGAACCTGATGCTAACATCTTTTTTACACTTCATTCACAAGATGGTGCATATTTCAGTCAGCTTACGCTGGAGCAATAATCTATAATGTCCATCCTTTCTAACAGTTATTTCACCAGAGAGTGTCAGATTTGTGCTTGGATTCTAGAGTATTTCAAATCAAAAGATTGATTATTAAAATCCATTATTTATTTTGAATTTCTAGTGTTTTGACGTTGTGATTAATTATCTTGTGAGTGTTTAAGCTCTTCGCTAGTATTGTCTCATCTGGCAAGTCCTCGGTGTCGATTGTTTGAAGACACTCCATTCACATAGCCTAGTGCTCGCCAAAATGTCAATGAGGTGGTAATGCATGTGATCTGTATGTGTGTGCTTTAGTAAACCAAGGTTACTTGTTGTTAGCTATACACCAGGTAGACTCAAAGATCCGTCGTTCGAGGGCGCTCTTTAGGCTCCCTTCTCTTAAGCGCCCTCGAGCGACGGATCTTTCAGTCTATACATCAAGTATAGCAAATTTAAAGCATTGAAAAGGGGCAAGCAATAGGGGCTGCCCGGCTTACTAAAATTAAACACGAATGTGTATAAAATAATTGAACAAAATATCCAATCTATCATAGACCACAAATGAAAAATTCAACCACAGGTATGGGCTCACGGATGTTTCATTGCCCCTACCGAAATGTCGGAGAGATCACAGTCATCTTAATGAATCGATGATGTGAGCGATCACGAGGTAAAGACCTACCTCATTCCCGTTAACCGAGAAGAAATTTAGAATAGCTCTATTTTGTATCACGCAAAAATAATATTACCTTCAGCTTGTCAATATTAAGTTCAACTCTTTCCTTCTTTGTAATATTTCGCGGTTTGCAAAGGTAAGGTTTGACTAGTTAAACAACAAGCAATGAGGGTAAGAGGGTTCATGACCTACAGTCGACGAGACAGTTGTCGCATGTGAAGGAAATCCTCTCGCGTCAAATCAATTAAACTCCAGTGGTGAAAATCAGCTTAGTAAATGGAGATCAAGAACAATAGGTATCCGGGGGATGATTTTCTCCAAGGAAGACGCCCTCAACGACAATCATACAGATATTTCGAAAACCTTTACTGCCGCCACTGAGTTGCACTCTACACCGTGACTATATTTTGTCATTTGTTAGTCTTGATGTGTTTCCACCACTTTCATCCTGTTTATTTGTTAATCCCAAAAATATGTGGCAATATTTTTCCAACACACCCCGTTTATGTATATCTGTATCCAATGTTATTTTTATTATTGCCACTTATAGCTCCCAGTGTTGTTTGTAGCGTGGTTTGGTAATATCGGATGAATAAATTTGCACGTCTACTGATCTGGTTGCATATTTTCTGTTTATTCTGTATGTATGTATGTATGTATGTATGTATGTATGTATGTATGTATGTATGTATGTATGTATGTATGTATGTATGTATGTATGTATGTATGTATTTATGTATGTATGTATGCGTTTGTGTGTCTGCGTCTGTGTCTGTGTCCCTCAATGTATGAATGTATATCCTAAGATGATGATGAAGAAGAATTTTTTTTTTCGCTTCTCTCTCAGAAAATACATATTAAAGGTAAAATGCGCCTCGGAGACAGATCTTCGGACTGCCAAACTTTTACAATACTTTTTTTCTACCACTTGTGGGGGCTCATAGTGAAATCGATTTTTTCCCCGATAGAACTAACACAGGGAAGGCGGCCATTTTGAAATTAATGTCGGGTATTTTGTTTGTCTTGTACTACATTTGCTCGGTGACCCATTATTTTTATTCTTGATTTCGAAAGAGAATGGTTTAATGTTTCCTTGAGGAATATTTGAGCAAAAGTTTAAGTCTTATAATTTTGAGGCGCGAATTATCTTAAAGCCTCACCAGCTGTAACTCTTGAAGTTTGTCGACCTCAAAATATCTTCCTATTCTCTCCTGGTTTTCTCTGAATTCCACCCTTTGAAGGGATATGGGCTTTTACTGCATTGGGAAACCATTCCCAGTAAATGTATACGTACACCTAAATTAGTACATTCTCACAAACTTATTTTAGCTTAAAAGTAAAATCATAAAAATAATGCTACAAGATACAGCTAGTGGGGCTTTAAACAACGTCTCATGTAACATAAGTAGTTCCGGAGGAAACATGGACAACTAGTCTTTGGTCCCAGCTAAAACATCAAAGAAAGCCTGTTAGATTCCACCAATGTCGGCTGAAGTCGAACGACCACGGTTTCAAACTGACACAAAACAGACGCAGAGATAACATGTGTGCAACTGGTCAGCTTAAAATATTTTTATTGCACAAAATACATTCGACGAACAGTGAGTGATATGTATGAAGTGTTAAAACCCATGTCAAAATGTTCCTGAACGTTGAGAGAATACTGAAATACAAGTCTTTTAATAAATTACTCCAGCTTTTAAGACGGGCTTATCATACAACATTTTACAGTGTTGCCTATGTGTGTCAGATTACTAAACTTTTAACGTGCACTTTCGCGCCACTTTTTTCGTTAGTGGAGTGACGTGTTTCTTCTAGCCTAATTGTGCAAAATTACATTTTTGACCATGAAAGACATCGGTCGTTTGAGTTCCAATATTTTAGTAAAATTGGCCACTAAAGAAATCATCGATTACACTTTAACTACACTTAGTATCCGAGGTAAAGATGCTGGTAACACTATTGGAAGCGTACACTTAGGAATAAGCTCAAAAGCGTACAGGAATTACACTTATCGCGATACTGACACAGCGCCCTCTGTGTTATATATGCCGATAGTTTCCAAATACTCAATAAAAATATTCGGAAACAACTAAAAAGCAATAGGTGTCACGAGGGAAAAAACTTTACATGGTGTGTAAATCTCTTGTTCCACACAAATTTTGAGCGACATTGCTATCGGCGGGATGACCAGACCAACACCGTCTGCGGTGTTGACCTTTTTATCGGGACAAAGTGTCTAGCGTCTGTACACGGTTTGTTGTAAATGGCTGGTGGTGAGTGTGTATATATCACTACTATGTGTGTGTTGTTCAACTAAATACGTGTATCTAGACCACTCAACAACGTGTAATTGTTGCGTATACTATAGAAATACTCTCAAAACGCTCAAAACGCAAATCATAATATCTAAGAACATAAACGCTGCGCCTCTAAAGGGCCTAGGCGCTACATATCACTGAAATTAGTATGTGCAGTAATTGATTTTATTCTAATATATCTTGCTAAAGTTATCCAAAATCCACGTCTTGTATTTAAAAAAAAAGAAAATTGTTATTTTCCCCCACAGAGGTCGCTCAACATTTTTTTTCAATAGATAATCCCTGCCGAAGAAGTAATTACACGTCATCTCCGAGTCATCTTTCGTTGGTGTAATATTCATGTGACTTTATGGATTTCATGGATAATCTTCTAAATCAGCAGGTTTCTTAGTTTGTGGGTTGACCAAATGAGCGCCCTCTATTTTCCTGACAACATTACTGTTTTAAGAGCCGAGAAAGCTGACATTCCGAAGAAACAATAATGTTCTCACGATTGTACATCAAAAATATAATTCTGCTCATCGTTCAACGATCTTTCTATTTCATAACGAGACCAAAAGAATACTGGAAATGGCATTTTAGATCCTGCATAAGAAACAAAAGGATAAAGGAGAATAATTAATGAGCTGTTAGTTTAGGTAGGTAGGTAGGTAGGTAGGTAGGTAGGTAGGTAGGTAGGTAGGTAGGTAGGTAGGTAGGTAGGTAGGTAGGTAGTAGGTAGGCAGGTAGGTAGGTAGGTAGGGAGGTAGGGAGGGAGGGAGGGAGGGAGGGAGGGGGAGGGAGGGAGGGAGGGAGGGAGGGAGGTTGATAGGTAGGTTGCATGAATTGGTATGTATATACGGATATATAAGTATACATTGTGCGAGCATTCATGCGTGTATTATTTAACACGAAAAATATCAAATGATACATACGTAATGTAAATGAGATAATACCAATGAGTTTATGACACAGAACGGTAATTGGGAGGATTGTGTCTTTGACGTACAAGAACACCAGTGCCGGGACGCATGACAACTTTAGCATTACAATAAGACAGAAACATATACACTAATATATGGGGCACAGGCGACCCAATAAGTACTACTGAGTTTTTCAGTGTTTTCTCTATCATTTTCTCTTCTTTCTTCATGCTCTGAATAATCGGAATAAATACAATAAATGGTTTATATAACATAACCTAGCCTCTGTGACTCTTTATTTATTTTACACTCCATTACAAGGACGTATATCTCTCATACACACATGCTGTAATTAATTAGTCAACACAACTAATTATGCTAATCCGTTGACTTATCAGGGATTTTACGGGTTGGTCAACATCGCGAAAGATAGGAATGGTTACTAAAACGGGAAGGTAAGAAGCTCTCCTGAAATGTGTCCAGAAATTACCAAATTGCGGCCAGTCATGACCATTTATCCAAAATCTACTGCAGCCAATGTATTTCGATGGCCGAGGGGAGCCAGCTACTCTTATTTCAAACGTTTAAATGGTCGCGAACAGTGCAAACCCTGCCAGTGCCTTGCCTGCAGTTCATGGCATGAGGACGTCCGTAAAGCAGGAAGTCGGAAGTTGAAACCTTTGACCTTTACGTTGTTTATATGTGGGCAAACTTGTAAACATATTTCCCAGGGACAAGCCTGATTTTGACTAGGGTCAAAGTTCGTGTGTGTTAAGCGTGGTTCTCTCAATCGGGTGGTGTTGCTAAGGTTTTGTCTGCCCACCGTCCGTGGAGTGGAGGGACGGTGGTCTGCCTAATGTCTGCTGTGCGTTCTCGATAATTTTGCTGTATTTTTTCTCACAAACATTGGAAATTCGTTTAAGTTTTAAGAAACATTTCGTTCATGTAAGGAAATCATATAGCAAGTACTTCTTGCGCTGGTGCAAACTCTACGAAATATTATGATATCAACGATGTTTTCCATGATAGTTTACAAGGTTTCTTGTCTAAATTCGCGGAAATCATCAAGAATATCTAAAAAATACTACACGTAATTATGACTACATTTTGTATGTGTAGAGGTGTTGTTTGCCGTTCCGAACGTATGTTCTACACGTACGCGACGTATGGTTATCACTGATCAGCTGACGATGGAACGTAATTACGTGTAACTAAACTTCTCCATAACGATATGTTACCGGCAGACATGGAGATAATAGCGAGTGAATAGAAATGACGGTGACTGGTTTAAAAAATTCACAGTGCTGGTAAAAATTCTCACAGGCTTCTTAACGTAGTGGCCGACATCATCGGTGATGTCAGTTTGTGTTTCGATGTTGCGAGGTCACCGCTCAGGTGACTTTAGAGACGGGCTACACTGAGCCTCGTCAATCGCTTGTACGCCAGAAAAAGAACGGTCTGCGAGTAGCCATGACGGAAAAAAGCTGGAAAAACGGCGATAGCTTGGTGATTTTCGAGCGGATTTCTGGTAGTGGTAGGCTCCTAATAACCATGTTGTCGATGAGTGTTGGCAATTCGGGTGGAAAATATGGACCCAAAGCTAGCCTAACAGTATAAACGAAGTTTTATAGCCCGTGCGCCGCTTCTTTCGGGAATTTTGTGCACTAACACTGCATAAGGCACGATTGAAAATCGATGAATTCCTTAGACTAGTAGCGACCATGGAGCTAGAAACTAGCTCTATGTAGCGACAAACTCTCTTTTACTATGCGAAAAAAGTAACCGGCGACATTAACTCTTTGACGCCGTACAGTCATTCTAGTCATGAGCTTGGTTGCTACCGTACACCAGAAAATAACCGACTTTGACGTCAAAGGCCTGTTGCTGGTACGTACTTTGAGACAGAAAATAACGATATGTTACCGGTAGACATGGAGTTAATAGCGAGTGCAGAGAAATGAAGGTGACTGGTTTAAAAAATTCACAGTGCTGGCCAAAATTCTCCAGTGTGTGCTCCTGCTAATGTGTCACCATTGTGCCTTGAATCACGACGCGATTTGTAAATTATACTTGGTATATCATAGACTCTCTATTCTCGAGAGTCTATGGTATATACACTCCCAGAAAACGACGACGTGAAACATACATCTATATAATTTTGTTGAAAAACTCATGAAACGGCAACTCCGGCGATCTTTTTCTGCTTGGTCGGTCGATACTTTCTGGGTGGCATTTGTTACATGGAGCAGGACCATGTCTGCTTAGTTATGTTAGAATTTGGCGCTTGGCAACGAAAAGCATGCGCGTTTCCAGTGTTCCTTTCGATCTAACTTCCCGTTTATTTTTGAATAATGAGCAGTGTTTGTTTGCGCATATCATGAATATATAAGCGTCCACTAGGTTTACGGACGTCCTCGGGACACGTTTCCCAAGATCTTCATACCTTCCCCTCTTTCATTAACATCACTATCTTTCCGATGTTGACCAACCTCTGATAAGTCCACGGATTAGCATAATTAGTTGTGTTGACTAATCAATTACAGCATGTGTGTATGAGAGATATACGTCCTTGTAATGGAGTGTAAAATGAATAAAGAGTCAGTAGGTTAGGCTATATAGTCATTTATTTTATTTACTACGATCAGTCAGAGCATGAAGAAAAGGAGAGGGGCTGACTGTGACACAGAAAACTGAGGAAAACTCAATAATAAGCTTATCAATATGTATGGGCCCCGCCTATGTATGGGGTCTGTAATTTTATGTAAATAAGCAAATGATTACCAAAATGCACGAAATATTTGAGCACGAGACCTGATCTTTGCATACGACTTGCCAGAAAAGGTCAAATAAAGCTACTTGCTTGATTTCGTGTTTGTGTTGTTGTTGTTTTCAGATAACGCCCACAGTCGCGTTATGACTGTTGAGCCGATATAAAATGCCATTTTTTTCAAAAATGTTGTTTTGCTCCAGAAAGCATACCTTTCTTCTACGAGGGTCTACCCGCCCTCAACGACACTGATCTGGAGAGGATAGCTTGTCTAGCGGCGTCTCTGAATTTTGATCTGACCGACTCACTCAGCAAGGTTGATAGTAAAGCGTCGCTTGTGTTCCTCTTCTCACTACGTATGAAATATGCATAAATTTATGAGCAATGGCAGAAACGATAAATTATCATTGGCTGTTCCTCGTTTCGCGGGAAAATGTGTCAATGAGATACACAAGCGTGACTGCAACAAAAGTCTACAGAGCAGTATCACTTTTCAATTTTCTGATTTCTGCAAATGAAAATGGCGGCAATTTAAAAAACAGCGGTAAACTCAGAGAACTTTATAACTGAAGCTTTTCCCCATTATTTATTAGCAATTTTTTCTATTTTTCCCTTGGGTTGTATTTTGTTCGCCTACCGCTACACGACAGCACCACGATCTATGCCTGAATCTGCAGGGATTTTTTGTTGTTTGTTTCCCGCTCATGTCAAAACTTGTTCACGTGTCTTGCCGGAAGAGAAATCGGAGGCCGAGGACAACAAACGACGAAATTGTGCCTCTCGAGACCGAGTTTTTTCGAATTTATTGAAACCTTCTTCTTGTAAAATTTAAAAACGGGAAAAATTTAGAATATTCTCGTTCAAAGTCAAGAAGAAAAATCATGGGTGACAAAATTTGGAATGGAGAAACAATATACCTTAAATTTACAGATATTTGAAATTCAAAATGGCGTCTTTACCCCGTGAAATCTCTATGGGTGAAATAACGCTATCGGGTTTTACAAAAACAAGACGGTGGAAACATTATTTACTCCACAAGGTGCACATGTGTTTACAAAAACACTGGATAGGTAAAGAATTGTAAAACTCCAAGAACCTAAGGTTCATTTTACCTTCAGATAAGGCCACATGAAATACGTGAGTTTCCGGTAAAACCTGGTTTACCCTAGAAAAACCCGCCAACCCTTTCACACATTTTTTTGCAATTTCTGAACAATATTGAGTAAATTCTCTATATTTTACCGTATTTCATGTGTCGCAGCCAACAAAAATAAAATAATACAATTTTCCCCGACCTACCAACCACAATTTTCGGAGGAATGTTACCGGAAACAAACGGTTTTCTATATTTGGCCTGAACTCAGTTTAATTTACTGTGAACACCAAGTTATCCAATATAACAACAAGACTCATTGGAAACAGTTGCACACTATATAAGGCCAAAAAATAGATTTGTTCTGGTCAGCGCACGCGTCATTTCAAGAGCTGCGCATCATGTCTTTTTTCTCGTAAAAAAATCTGGGTGAGTCAGACTTTCGTATGGTGGCTGGCCTAAATTCAAAGTTTTTATGATGCATGTCCTAAAATGCTGGAAAAAAACCGGAAGTATTTTGAAGCCAGTTATAAAAGACAATAACTGTTGCGTCACTGGTGCCAAACCAGCATTGTTGCGAATTAAAAAGGGGGGGGGGGGAAGAAAAGAATGTCGCGCCATCGCATCACTTTTGCAGAATGGCAAGGACCAGAAACAGATCTTCTTTTTGGCGTAAATTAAAACAGAAGAAATCACAAATAGAACCATGGAGACATTCTTTGGTGGATTGGTAAAAAGAGGATAAAATCGATGCTAACAGGCATATTAATATTTATAAGAAAACCGTTTACACGTTATCTAAGGAAGTGATGAATTGTCACATTTGTTGACGTCGATACGCTTTTATGAACGTCGAGAGTGATAAATTTCTCATGGAAGGCCGAGTTACTGTTACTTTTGACAAAATATGTCGTATTTTATCTCAATTATTTTGATCTACTCCCCAAAGCATGTCTAAATACCGAGTGTTTGGATCATAAACGGGTACACTGTATATGATGTTGGTAATGACATATTTATATTTGTTTAGAACTTAAATCAAGTCCGGACCCGAATTCAGTCAATCGTCAACAATAACACTACACGCCTTACACATGCACGCATTATTGACGAGCCGACTATGTATTTGAAAATGTTGTAATGGGTGTAGACTAAGAAACCGTGGTTACTGCACGGAATAAACACTGATAAAAGATTGCCAAAAGTTACAATCACTGTAGACTGAAAGATCCGTCGCTCGAGGGCGCTCTCTACGCTCACCTCTTGTGAGAGGAGGGGAGCGTAGAGAGCGTCCCCGAGCGACGGATCTTTCAGTCTACAATCACTGGGCCTTTTAAGGTTTGACGGAAATTCAAACAGCGGAGAATCTAAAAACCGATTTTCTTGAAGAATCATGACTTTGCGTGAGTGGAACAATGACTTGCCACAATGCATTTACTTACATTTCATCGAGGTCGTCATCGCTTCTCTTCCCTTGGCGCTGACGAGCAAGAATTGCTTCCTTAAGAGCTGAGGCGTTGTTGTTGAAAAACTGTTTCCTTAGTTGAGAATTCATGAAGGCATCTGCGGTGACGCGCTTGCTTCTGTAACAGTATAAAGAATTGAATAATTTCAAATTGTTTGGAAGCTGTTACTGGAAATAAAATATTTGTTCGATTGAGATAGGCGGATCCGACAAAATGAATATGATTAGCTATCTATCTGATTGTTTGATACAGAGATCTCTGTTCTCCCACAAATGTTTGTAAAAAGGATGTCGTATGTTTCATCGACATGACTGTTCACTATCATTCCGTCCCTCATGTGACTTGTCACGTGTTAGCAAGGTGAACAGTTGTACTTTGCTTGTACAGAATCTCACTACCATGGCAAACATGTACTTTGAAATTTATTAAGTTAGATGTTTGGTTGATACATACATTGTATTTACAATTTATTGGTGTGATAGTATTTTTAAGGGCCAATATATGGGATGACATAGGCAAGGGTAATCGATGGATCACAGATATGAATATGACAACAGACAGACTTGATGAAATATGATTTTCTCTCTTCAATGATATGACCTGGGTGCATGTCCAAAAGTCTGGTTTTTTTGTCAGCTAAAAAACTGTCGTCAGGCTGAATGCTCTGCTAGGCTAAATGTAATTTGAATCTCTGGTTGGTGACTCAGTCACACGTGACTTGGTACTAATTTGCATAATCACGCAGTTTGTTGAATACTTACTGTGGGACTCTAACGGATAGGTCGCCATATTGTTTCCTCAGGTTCTGCAATATTTTCAAGAAAGCCTGTCCCCGTAGATTAGACGCTCCTTGTGACATTATTTGTGAGTTCAGGGCATCCGCCATTGTTCTCTTCTCCCTGCCGCAAACGAAAAGTTTTGATAATAGCAGAAAGTCGTGCAGGCGATCAAGCAGATCATGTTTAACAAAATATTCCAAATCGCCAGAGCACAAGTATGGAAAAGACTTAGAGGAGGAATTCCCCAAGTCATTATTTTCACGTTTTTCTACATGTGGTTAAATTCTTTTTGAAGCCCTAGAAAGGGGTCTACAAACATTTTTTATGAGTTCACATATTCTAAATAAACAGCATATGAAGATTATATGACGTCATTGGCAATATTCAGCATGCTTTTGACAACATGTAGTCACCGTGAGTCAAACTTGACGCGTTGATAGAACAATGAAAGCAAAATTCAAACGACAGACAGACGTGGTGAACACAGGATTGTTCGAAGACATTCGTAATAAGTATATGTAAATAGGAGATACAAGAAGAAAGGTAGAAATACGTGTGATGAGTGTTCCTTTTGCAACATACATGCACATCTTCAAATGCGCATTGCCACGTGGACGGATAGTGTAGGTCATAAGGTACCACAATGATATGCAAAGATGCATGGTTGTATAGAAATGTGTCGAAGATTTGAACTGTGATATGCAAATTAATGTCTGTGCAAGGAGACAAGTGTTAACCTTATTTGTGTTGCAAAGTACTGCGCAGCCGTGTAAATGAAGTGACAATTCATTCATCAACCAGTGTTTGCAAGTGACATACATCATAGAATCTTATCTGCGTGGTACAGCTCGAAGAATATACATAGGATGGCGAGAGATAGAGGATAGTTCATTAAGAGACACACGAAAATGTGACGGCCTGGTGAGATGTAGGCGAAGAACTGCAAATGTTAGACGTTACAATACAACTTGAAATAAGTGAAGCGGATCACGTCACTAGGGTCAGATTGGCTTGGAGGGATTTCGTCTGCAACTTTACTGTAATTTGTGATCAACTTTTTTAGACATTTGTAAGCACAGGTAAAGGGAGCAAGAATGTTTATGCATTGAGGTGGATAATTTGAAATGTTATCACTTTGTACATTGATACCGGTAGTTAAAACGTTGATCCTTTGACACAGTACGTTGCATTTCAGAGGTTTACGTATTTTCAATCTCCAAGTTTCCTTTCTGACTGATATTTGACGGTATCCTCTTCAAGAAAGACAAAGAAAAGTGCAATGTTGAGTGTGTGCAATGATAGTCTTCGCCTGTTCGGCCATATTGTGCAAGGTATACCCATGATTCCTTGCGGTAGTTCGACGGATGGTCATATGGTAAGTATGGGTCTTGAACGTCACCAGTTATGCTGGAAATACTATTTTGCCGTGCCACGCTTTATCGTGCTCGTATCTGTGGAAGTTCCTTATCCATTTTGCGCTCTTTACGCACTTTCCGCAAAGAATGATGGGTATTGACTGGCCACAGCCTATCAACTATGTGCACTTTGTGGAAGAGACATGTCATAGGTCAACAGGAAGTCACTAAAACATGAAAAGATTCCGCGCTTTTCATCTCACCGGGAAATAGGTTTTCGGTTGTCACAGCATAATGCACTATTGGATGTGCTGTTGCATCATGGCAACTGACAGCTTTGCATTCAAGACCACTGCAGCGAATGATTGCGCGTGAAATATCAGCCGCACTCCGGTGGGAGTCCTCAGGAGGCTAGGTACACCGAACAAACACATGCGCAACAGCGTTAGGTCTATTATGTGCGTGTGTGAAACATTTTGATCTTTGAACGCTAAGATCGAAAAGCAAAGCAGATGTATGCAACAAGTGGCATCAAACGACTGATATCAACGAGCAGCTGTGCATGTTTGAGGTCAGGGTCTTCTTTCATGCCAAATAATTTATTCCAGCGTGCCACGTGACAGCCTTTCAGTGTTGGGTGCAAACGTTAACTAATATATATGAACCTATGACATTTTTAATTCTAGGCAGCCGGGGATAATATTGTTGCGTTAAGACGCCTGACGTTGCTAAATGACGGAAGGAACAGTATGACGTATTTCTACAGGATAACATTAATAAATCTTGAAGCCAAATTAGTCTTTAATGTTATTTTATGTTATGAAAATTGTTTATTCTGGATCTCCGTTCTTCAAAGCATGGTAACATATTGATTTTCGATAAACTTACTGAGAAAAGTAGACAAACAGAATAAGTGATTAAATAAATATGGTCACTGAGACTGGCATATTAGAGTTTTTCCTACATGTTGATATGTGACGACTGTATGGTAGTTTTCTTTGTACAGGAAACTGATTTATCAACTAAATTTATTTGTTTGTACACACTTACGTATGCGTTATGATTTACAATTCAGTATTCCATATGATCGCATTTGTGTACGGACTAAATTCCTTTGACAGAGAGAATTGCACTGTGTTACACCCAATCTTCGTAGGGGGGGGGGGCAGTGAAATAACAGTAAGGAGATATGCTAGTCTCCCTCCCAGAACTTCTGAAATACTGACTTTTTAAACCATGCTTTGTTGACCAGAACAACCAGACGAGTGAGTCGAACAAAGGGTAAGGAATATTTTGACCAGGTGCAAAATTTCAACTGTCGGAGGCTCGCTATATTACTTACTCTTCGGGAAAAGTTTCCTCCGTGCTATCATCTACAATGGTTCTTGTGGGCAAAGTCGCGATAACGGATTTTACAAGTTTGATAAAACGGCTGGGGAATGAAGCAATTAAGGAGGATAACTTGTCGTTAAAAAAATAAATTTTGGAACTAATATTCATGCATTCGAAAAGCAAATTAAGAGATTTAAATAGTCTTACATAGGTCAAATGTTCATTTTACATTATTTAAGAGTACGTTTTGCCAGTTTTCAATAGCTCTGTCACTGTCGTTAGGATAAGTTCAGTCTTATTAGCTTTTGTTCTCAATTTTACAGTGTGCATGCACGCACATACAATACCCAAATGTGCGATATTAACGTAGATATTCATTTCACTCAAAATAGTAAGAGCAGAAACTTCATAGGATTTAAGTGGTATTGTTTTGATATTTGAATACCCTAATATTTTCTGTGTACTTGCAGTACTAATAGCAAGCAAGCAAGAAATATTACATGCACGCATGCTATAGTCGATACAGTTTCAAGAAAAAGGGACTTATCTGCGCATGCGTATTACTTACGCACGAGGTTGGGTAATGTCGCCGAATCGGGCTTGTAAGTTTTTAACTATCTTTTGAAGAGCCTGCCTCCGCATCTCTACAACAATATTGTGCATTTTTGTTGACATCAAGGCCTCTGACTGAACTCGTTTAGCTCTGATGGGTGATTGGTCGACGGAGAATTGAGACGAAGAAAGTTAAGCCTTTGTCAGTTTTGAGGTGCAAGGCGACATTGGCAAAAATTCAAGAGGTTAATGTAACAACAGGAGAAGCGTTAAAATACCGGGAATGTTCAATAAAGAAAGAATTGGGTGCATTCCGCGGCAATTTTGGGTTTATTTTACAGCTTTACACCAGCAAAGTTAACATCGCAATTTAAAGAATAGAATAAAAATTACAATGTTACAGAAATAAATATTAATAACATTTACTTTTACAAATCAAAAGTGTTTGCCACTATCAGCGGGTGTTACTAACATAATGTAGCACATAATTTTGTGAGAGAAGGTTTGGATAACGCAAATAATTTTTGAGAGAAGGGAGGCAAAGACCCTTGAGAATACCGAGGGTCTATGATGATAGAAGCAAGGAATTATTACGTAGCGTAGAGCGTGACACCGACGGCGCTGTTTCATAAAATGTTCCATCTTGAGCAGGAGACGCTGAAATTCGAAAATTCTCTTGCATTAGAAACCATGATTCCGCTTCTCGCCTCTATCGACAAAAGCGTGATTGGACGTTCTTGAAAATTGCGCCATTTGTGTCACCTGGAATTAATAATTTAAGTTTATATAAGCTAAAGCGCATGCGCGGAGAACGCACCCATAATGCCCCCAAAGGGAAGTGACGTTTATAAGAGGATAGATGAAAGCTGGTATCGGACAAGTGCGTTGAAGGGTAGAAAGCATATGCTATATGTAAAGAAGACAGGAAAGAATGAAATAGTTAGCACAACTGGGCGGGAAAACCTGTGTCACTTTACTTACGCCGACCCGGCAGCCTTATTGTTAAGTTGCCCCATGTTACTGAGCAACCATCGCCGAAAAATGTCGTTGCTGTTTTCTTGCTGCAAAATGGACGACATTGCCGTATCTGCTACATTGCGTTTCCTTCTGTGAAAAAGAAAGCGAAGCGTATTTGTAAAGTAAAAGTGTTCAGTAGCGAGAGATTCGTTCTTTTGAATTGACTGGTGCCATTGTTTTGTTTTGTTTTAGTATTTCTATGCTAATGCTATTTTCCCTCTTAATTAATACATGTAAATCTTTGACCCTTCCGTAGTATTTACCCCAGACTTGGTCTCGTCCATTATTTCCGACAGGGGTGGCTGCAATGTTGGAAAAGGCGAACAAGTCCAAAAGTTGCGTTATAATGCCACTGATGTCAAGACTCCAAAAGCAGGTGTAATACCGGATACCTAGGTACCTCGGGCAGATATTTGAGACCTAGAAACAACAGTTTCTTTAATGTCACTTGAGGATTTAACTTTTAGAAAAGATTATCTCGAGTTCATAAACACGTTATTTGCGAGTCCGCCCACCGTCGCAATCATTTGTAGCAGTGTTGCCACAGTGTGTGTATACTACTTAATTACAGGACTCAGAGAAAGAATCAGGCAAAGGGTAATTTCACAAGAAAGCATGAAACAGAACTACGTTTTTGTAGGACAGTATTGGTGAAAGAAAATTACAGAATGTAGACCCGATTGGACCTTCTCATGTAGAGGCAGGATTTGGATCTCCAATCTGTTGACGTCATCAGCAGCGTTGGAGAAATGAACGGATGATTTTGTGAAAACCTAATACAGTGCTCAGGGACTAGGTCAACAAAAAATTAAAAATAGCACAGACAAAGTCTTTTGTCGATTACGTACGCCTTCATTACCTGACTATAATACGACTGTTTACAGGATTAAATCTGTTTTGGCAAAAATGATATTTTTGTCGGGGCGGAATATTTAATTTTGCCCCACGAATACGTAATACTTTTCAGCCGGCCACTCAATCTTGAGAAATGATTGTCAATTCGATGTCAACGTCCAGTTTTACTATGCTCCCCAAGAATATCGCGCCATAGCATCTATATGGTAAAATTACTTTCCATCAAGTACTGACCAACTTTCGAATGGCACATGGCCAAATGTCGAAAAAAAAATGCCAAAACCTATTTCATATTTAGCTACGTTTTAAATGATATAAAATGTACTTATCTATGAAGCAAAACCTAAAGATGCAGTTTTAATTTTAAAATTGTCATAGTTTTCTCCCCAGACAAAAATTACCCAAAATGAAACAACATGAGAATGGAGCCTTATTGAAAGACACACGACGGACTGAAAAAAACTATGGCTACAATGCTTCCATATAGTCTACTAAAGAAATACGTGAACATATAAAACAGCTTTAATTCAAGTAAATAAAAGTAGACAAGCAGTTACCATGCCCAATGTTAGATAAAAACGAAGAGTTGTTTGCACGGCGCAAACCATAAAATAGTAAATAGTGGAAGATTTAAGCAGACGAATATTCTTCACTGATAAAAATTCATCAGCATGTATCTTCACACTCAGTGCACATTAAAGTCCCACTAGCTGTAACTCTTGAATTTGTTGACATAAAAAAGGCTTTCTATTTTCTCTGGTTTCTGATAAATTCTACCAATTTAAAGGATATATTCTTTTACTACTGAAAATTTGGACATGTAAATTTAAATTTTAAGCGTTATTTGATTTCCTGCCATTTTTAAAAAACTGGTAATATTACAAGGAAAACCAAGGATATGATGTCCCAGTGGAAAACATTCAGTACTATGCATTACATTGGACTACTCTGTTGTGTCTGTGAAGATTCAAATGCATATATGCACGACGTACAGCGTTTTTGCTTTATTTGCATGGGGTGCCAGTTTACGTTTGGGCACACGTTTATTATTTATCTTGTTCAAAATTGCACATGCAGTTCCAGTGGGCAGTTTATTATACTTGTATAAACACCCCTAAATGAGTACTTTCACACGAACTTGTTTTAGTTTGGAAGTAAAATCACAAAAATAATGCTAAAAGATACAGCTAGTGGGGCTTTAATACACTCTATATCCCCTTTCTATATAATGTCAAAGGAGGCATTACACGCGAGATATGCCGAGATCACACGAGATGCTTGCCTACAAAGAAGATTTGCGGTTTCAAAATCTGCCCTTAGGCTCACTGCAGCGTCCCTGGAAAACCTTCACAATCACATTTCAACAATGGTACAGGTCAAACATCTTAACTTATTAATTATCATATTCAATAATTGTATTATTGATAACTTTACCAAATATTTTCAACCGACAGGATGTAAGATGGTCAACAACAATTCGAAAGAGAAAGTGAGGATACAGTTAATGACATTCTTGCATATATGTACCAGAGTTCTTCTGTGGGCAGCTACAGCGCATGTGTGGTGACGAAAATCGATAACACGTGACGGTGCCGACCAATCAATGTCCAAATTAATGACCTACTCTTTGGTGCGAGGCGTTTAATGAATATTAAATGCCTATCTGCCAGCTCTACATAGTTCGATGCTTTGACAGAACACGTCGCTGGAAATCATCGCTGTGTAGTCTTTTTTTGTTTTGTTTTGTTTTCGTAGATCACTGAGATTCATGACTTACGGAGTGTCTTCGGTCTGCTGCGAATTCTTCCGTTCCTGTTGTTCGATTAAGTTTTGTATAATTCTTCTGAGTGCTTCTCTCTTAGCTTTGCTTCTTTCGTATTTTAACAGTGACGCCATGTACGTGTCGGCAACGTTTTTCTTACGTCTGTCAACACAACAGCCATGATCGCCGAAAAACTCACTGAATTAATATTTAAGTCGCCAGAGGGGGAGTTTAAATCACGATGAAAGCGTTAATACTTTCGTGCATTAGAAGCAAAGTTTGATGATAAACCAAGACGGTACAGATTGCGGAAGATTTGCCATTCGTTGTACATATTACACTAATTTTAAGAACATGATCTTTTGACATGATACTTCTTTAAAATAATCAATTGTTTTAAACGGTTAAAGTTGCTTAAACTTGAGAATACAGTTAATCATTATTGAACGAGGGAAGTGTCTACGTTTGTCTAACTGTGGGGACTAACCCAGATAGTGACAAATCATTCGCAAACTGCTCCCCTGCCTTGGTAACTACACTACTTACACTACGCCGCCATGCTGTTGCAAACGCCGTAGAAACCAGTTATGCAGAGCCATGCTGCCCATTCTTTCGTGCTGCTTTCTAAGCAGTGAGGACATCGATGCGTCAGCGACATTTCCCCGCTTCATTCTGTTCGCATGACCATATTTAGAACAATTTAAATGTCACGTGCCCAAGAGCATGCGGACCGCAAATCAGCCGAGCCCAATGGACAGCCACACTGATGAACAGCTTGAAATTACGTCACACAAAACAGAATGCATGAGCATGCGCAGTACTATATCATCGTTTGGGGTCTATGGCCATATATATACCTACGAATTCGAAGGAAAGATTTCATCAACACATAAAGCACATAGACCTACATACATGCAAACTATTCTGACATGCAATATTTCTGTTAGGGTATCTGTAACCGGATTTTACGGGAAGTGTTTGGCCTTGTGAAATTTCTCGACTAGAATCGTACTTGTAAGCACATATGCACTTCGTAGAGCTTGTTATACGTAAATTAATAGAAAGTTAGCGTTCTGTAATTGTGAAGGAATCGTAAAGGATTACAGCATAAATACGCGTGTGCGCACAGCAGTGAAATGTTCTGAAAATAAAATTTATTGTACGTTGTGTATAAGGTTGTCCAACATCAGTGTTAAACGCAACAGGTATAATAGATGAAGCACAACACGTGTCCTTCCGCACTTCCTGTTCGGAGAGAAAAGCTCATGAAGATGCTTGTGATAGAAAGACGGCGTGAATAACGGACTTGTTTCCTGGAATCACAGAAATGTATCATTTTGTTCAGTCTGTCGTCATCGATTAAGACATTTCAGGTCTTATATTTTTATGCAACGTGTAACATTATTTCCTGGAAGAAAATTTGACGCATAGATCAAGTCTTAGCTGTCAAGCAAGTAATGTAGTGCAGACTAAAGCGTCCAACAAAGTACAAAGAAACCTTGGAGAAATCGACATATGGACGTGAATAAGAATTTCTACTTACATAGGCGTTCCATAACTCTGTTTAACGGCCACCAATACTAGTACTAAGACTACCACCACGATAGATTTGTTCATGCTTATGTTACAAGACCTGCAGCGTAAAAGATAATGAAAAAACTTGATTTCAGTGACCCTTCTCTGACCTCTTTATATAAGTGCGCGCGCAGCGACTATGACGTCACAATTTCTGGTCAACTAATTTCGCTTGTACGACTGAATAACACAGGGCGGCGGGGGGTTTAAGCGATAGGTCACATTCAATCAATGTCATGTTCAGCTTTACCTTAAACGTGTTAATGCCGTTTGAGTCGTTTGTAATCATCATATTCTGACTTTTCGACATTCATTTCATTAAATTGGGTGTTTTATTCATACCATTGCCCCATCATCATCACCTGTGACGGTGGTCCGTGATGACGTGTATCTTTAAATAACAATATAGTCGGAAAATGCTACTACGGGACAATAAACGTAAAGACTCGCAAACGTGCAAACACCACTTATAAACAAAATATTAATTTATGTCTCATTTAACCTAAAACATATGAAATTAATCTGTGACATTTTTCATTCTGGAACTGTCTATATTGACTAAACTTCTGAAAGGAATCGAGAGACCCATTGAGCGAATATTTTACGATTTATGTATGTTTTCCCCCTCATTTTCGTAGATCGTACAACGAAGCAAGCTCTTGATTTAATCTGAAATGCATGGCGACAATATTAATTTCTGGTTTTTTTTTTTACTTTCAAAGCGAATTCTAGACAACTTTCGGACTGGTAAGCCGAAGTATTTTGAGGGACTTTATTGATCAATAGCTATCTTAATATTGTTCTCTAATGTAAAATCCACATCCAATAGTCAATTATATTGATAGCACTGACGTTATATGTTCACTTACAGATGTGACCAACTTTGCCGGATCGGAGTTCAGGTGAGTGACCCGGTTTCTAATCCCCGATTCAATGAGGGCAATGACATTTTCAAGTTTATTCAAAATGATGAAATACAAAGTTTTAAAGGTATACTGTCACCTGTTCCAATTTTGCCACAGTTACCATTGAAAGAGAAAATCTAACCAATCGCAGATTTTAAGCGGGTGGCCGCTTTTTTAGAACAGCGCCCTCACATGGACATTTTGAATACCAAGGAACGCCCCTTTGACCCTATATGGGCATATTAGATTACAAGTGACTGTACACCTTTTAGCGGGCACCGCAATTTGTCATTTTTTACGGAGTTGAAAATAACTGACCACGCACATTCATTGAGCAGGTATACTTTTTGCCAGGGAGGAGAAAATTTTCAGTTACCTTCCAGACTGTCAAGAGAAAATATTGATCAATGTTTTGTCTGCTTAATTCAGAGGTGAAGTATTCTGGTGTACAGTATGCTAGACATTATGACGGAAGGTATCATTTTGATTTGACTAGCAACATCTGACTACTGTTATTTTTCACGAATACCTAAACCAGCTCTTGATAAAATTTATGGACGTGTAGTTTGCATCATATTGCTATGGAGGACACAAGGGAAATCTTTAGAGTTTCCAATAATCGAAGTAAAGTGCGGATAAGCCAAAACATGATAAAAAGAATTTTGGGAGTTTAGATTACAATGTTTGTGGGCGTGCTTTGAGCCAACTAGCATCCAAGAACGTGAAAAGACGAGTAAAAGTTTAAGTTTTCATCGTGCAATTGCGCAACCCGGGGCTTTGTCTCAGATGTAGAAAAGGTCAAGCTGCCTGAAATACACGTGGCCTCGGGAAGTGAGACGCTGATAAAAAAGACATAGTTAAAAACATCAAACTGTGATTAACAAAACCGAGATACTAGTCAATCGCTGAGAAGGCAAAAATATGATTGCCTTGATAGGACATTGGTTTCTTAGTTTTACCCCGGTCTCTTGATTTTATTTTGAGCAGACAGTAAGCATGACTTGTGTAATTGAAACATCAGTATCGGCAAGCAAAAATCAATTATGTATGAATGTGTTTGACATCATCTATTTTACAGTCTGACGTCATAATGCGACATTGATCTGTCCGTTTGGGTTTGTAAATCAAACGGCGCCACTACGTAATCATTCTTCCATTGAACAAAAGGATTCTAAAGTACAGATATATTTTATTCAGATATCTTGATTTAAAGTATCAAGATTTCTGCACAAGATGTATTGTAAATTCGGATCATGTGTCAGTTCCATCGCTCAAAGGACTTTCTTGAGCAATCAATGGCGAAATGCTTCTTAACATGGTCTGTCTTGTCTCTGGCCTTTCCCCAAACCAGACCCAACGAGATATCTACCTCCTGTTTCAATCCAACGTACCATCGTTCCCCGAATTTTTAAAAAAAAATGTTGTTTCATGAGTTTCCTACATGGCGCACACATAAAAGAGGGGATGAGCTGTAAGAGAATAACACTAGTCCTATACAATCGTTAAGTAATAGTAACGCCCAGAATAAAGCATTCTTTGACAGTCCAACTATTTTCTTGGTTATTTTTCCCGCCAGAAGAAAAGTATTACAAGTCTCACAGTAGTGATATAGACGAGGTTATTTTAAAAACGCCATCAACATATTTAAATATGCTTTTCACTGAAGTAACTGATATTCATAAAAATGGATAATTTTCACTTATTTTAGATGCTGGCCATAGTGTATATCACAGCAATATTTTTCAACAGAGCAATATTTTTCGACAGACTGTTGAAAAATATTGCTGTGATATACACTATGGCGATCTTCTAGCCAGGGTGTTTTTTCGTGCTAGTTTAAATTTCATGACATGAAACGGGTCTTTCCTGTTCGTCCTGATAATTTTTTTGCGATGTGAAGGGTGCATTAAAATTCCTATTTATATCATTAAACAAAAAAACTTACGACTTCCATTTTTGCAGTCATTTTCAAACAGGCAAAAGTCGAAAAGAGCATCGTGAATAAAACATATGCAGTGAATAAAAGATGGCGCCATTCTTATTAAAGAATGAAATTGGAGTAACCATTTACAACCAGGTAGAAATTACTTGTGTGCTTCTTCTCATAAAATTTTAAGAGACAATGATTTTAAAAGATATAAAGATTGTGTCTGTCAACTGATCTTGAACAAAGTCGATGTCATACGTTAGGCCTACTGTGGCGGGATGAATAAAAGACTGTGGGTGAATCCATGAAGGTGAATCTTTGCACGAATGCGAATCCAAACTGAAATACGGTTTCATATACGTGCGTGTAAACATTACAGCGGCACAGTGTTAGGAAAAGGTGACATTCTAGATCTTACTTTTCGATGTCTGGTTCCGTCATCGGAAACCAGCTGAACGAGTCACTGTAATAAAAGATAATATATCATCTTTTACCCCTCTGTTGTCACCGCTGTCTATGGATGGTAAAGTTTAACGAGGACAAAATTTGCTACGTATTTCAATTCTTATCAATCAATTGAAGTGTGCGCAATGATGGCGGGAATTCACTCTACTGCGAGGCTACATTATCTTAAACATGAATTTAAGTTCATATTGAAATCTTGTTTTCTCACACATGTACACCTTGAGTTTCAAGAACAAGTGAATTACAGTATGTTTTTTTTCAAATTACTTGTCTTTTTCGTGGAAACAAAAATTGCTTCCTGTAGCATATGACTGCAGCAATACGATGTTACCACAAGACCTTCGTCTTATACTGGCAATGGACGTTATATTCCGGAAAACTCGCCTATGATACCGGTAATTTGATATTCAACGGCTGATTAGGTTTGCATTATCGAAACCTTGTTGTCTGTGTCATGCGACACGTTTAAAGCAGCTGATCATGATACAAACGATAATGTTTCCTGTCTAAGTACAATGATCGATGGTTCCAACAGGCTCAATTGTCATGAATAATGTATTCATTTATGCAACAGAGCATTAATGTACATGGGTTGAATATGCAAACCAATTAATTAGTGGAATCCTTTAGCTCACAATGAAGCACTAGATACCTTTCAACGCGATTGGTTGATGCGCAACTCTCATTTTTGTCTTTGAAGAGTTTAAAACTCTTCTAATGAGAGCACAGTACAAGCCAAAGAGAAAGAAAGTCAAAGCAATCGTCAGATATAAAATTCACCTGTCTTTGGATATGCGAAGACAGATAATGAGCGGGCACATTGGCATCTGGTGATCATTTATGTACACCATCTTCTAAGCGACAAAATCTTCTGATTACAAAATCTCTTGAGCAACGAAATTTTCTGAGCAGCAAGCGCTCTATTTCTTTTCAAGCATGTGTCCTATAGTGGGAACATGTCTATTCCGAGACTAGCCTGTAATTTCATGGCGATGGACACTCACTAGTTTGTGCAGGTGTACAGTGACTGGTTATCGTACTAATCATTGGTCTTCCAACAATGGAGGTCGGTCAAAAAACTCCACCGAACGACACGACTCCCGCAATGGCAGGAAGATTAATTACAGATCCGTGTCTTCGCTCACAACTGTACTCTATTTTAGGGACGCGGTTACCGGAAGGTCGGGCTCGGGTCATTCCGAACCAATCGCCGGCGGCGAGCGATGCACCCCGCATCTAACGAAAGATTGATCGACCCAGTACGTTCATATCCCCTGGGGGCGAAGAAACTTGGAAATTTGAAGCCATCGCGCTGAAATATGGGGAAATTAGCCTCAAGGTTTATTAATATTCAACAACGTTCCCTCCCAATGTCTGTTGTAGTATATTTGAAATGTGATACCCCCTTTCCAGAACATTAGCGGTGAATGCAGTTCAAGTGTTGAACATAATTCACGTAGCTGCGTAAAAGTGATTTTTCGGAAGTAATTATATTTTATATAAGTGTACTTGGACTCGATTTGAAGGACAAAATGTCTTGAGTGGTAAAATTGTTGTAAGTTTAAAAATCAAAACCGAAGAGAAGCAAAGCTTGCCTGATATATTCACTCCATCAACCTTTTTTAATTCCTATGATAAAAACTACATATAGATATTTAATTAACATTTTTTAAAAGTTTAATTGCAGATTAAAGCTAGCAAGGAATATCATTAAATGTCAAGGATGCGCGTATCCTTTTACTTTACATGTAATTCAATCATCACTAAAAATCGTTCCTATTAAATAAACTTAAACATATAAAAATCAATGATTTCCAAGAAAGGGAGAGAAGCATTAACGCGTAAAATACATTTTGAGACATGGTGGCGCGAACGTCACAAATCGACGAGATTATTCTACTTCGTAGGAAAGGCATGAAAAACAAACAACTTATAATAATACTACATTCAGGACAGAGAATTTCTAATAGATACATACACTTATGCCAATCAGAAAAGGCTCTTCATTAGGTAAAAAAGTATTTATTCATTCATACATTTTTCATAAGCGTTTCTGATATTTCAGTGAAGAAATTAGGTGAAAACTTCCATGAACTAATCTGCCTTTCTGAGGGATCGGAATGGCTAAAACTGTTCGTTCACCTTAGTGGAAACTCCTGAGTTGATAAAAGTGAAACCCGTTATGTCTAGAGCGCGACGCCCTTCCAGGATGCGTGCCTCGCCGACAGGCATAGCCACCTGGGCTTTGATTAGCTCTCTGGTTTGAACCTCAGCTTGGCATCTCAGTGTCAGTCTCGCGGAGCGAGGAGAGGTGAAATGTTAAGAAATCTGTATTTTCTTCTTATGGTTTCTGCCGGCGTACAATTAGGATAACCGTCAAAGCATGAAGTGAAACCGATAAGGCGGGGAAAAAGTGGTATTTCTCTAAAGACGAATACGCATGGGTGCATTTGACAGCCGGGCCCCCTTTTCAATGCTATTCGGGTTGCGAATATTAAACATTGCACAGTAGACCATAACATGAAAGTCTCAGAGCCGTTTTTAAAACCGAATTTACCTTGAGGACATATATTCTGACTTCCAACGTTTTACAATACTTTCCTGATCTACCATTTGTATGGGTTGAACTTGGAGATGTAACAGTAAGTGAAACTTGTATCGTCTTGTTTCTGTGAAAATCGGAAATTTATTTGTTTTTCTGTAAAGCGTTGACAAGGGATGGCGGCCATTTTGAATTTCAAATATTCAAGAGAATTTGTTTATCTGGTAAGAAAATTTACAAGGTGATCCCTGATTATTAGTTCTGATTTTGAAACAGACTGGTTAAAGTTAGCCTTGGGAAAGTTTGAGCGAAATTTTAAGCCTTTCACATTCGAGGGGCACACTACCTTAATTACATCAACCCCTGCAGAAGGATCCTATACTCCTTGTCTAGTTAGCTATGTCAAATATTTCTACGTCAAATATTTCTATGTGGAAAATAATGCTGGTCTGAACAGCTGTGATGTTGATCGCTTTTCGACGTCTTTTAACCTTTGCTGTCAATATTGCAAGCGACAGACGAAATCATTTTCAGTGTTAGAATCGTTACCGCGGTCGGGTGTGTCCGAAAATAGGCCTACGTCAATACCTCAGACTTCAACATTGGTCGGACTCTTCGTGAGTTCTACTAAACATGGCACAGCTTGGTTATCTCGTCACTGTTTCATCTTTTATGGCGAAAATCTCAATTTTACGACTAGGAACTGAGAGTTATGTACCTGCCCGTTATGTGGGTATTGAATTTCGCGGATCATTAAATAAAAACGAAAACCAACTTTAGCAGCAGGCAGAGAGACGACCATATTAAAGATGTACATTACCTTATCTATTAAGGTGTTGAATTTAAACAAAAGTGGTGAATACGATGAACAAAATCGTGCATTTTAAAATATACCATCGCACGACAAATTTTTACAATTGTAAATCTTCAATCAGAATAGGTTTAGAAACCAGCAACAGCGGGATATGAGAATGTAAAAACCTGAGAAACTTGGAAGATAGAGAACAGTATTGCACAAGGCCAAAACTTTGACATCCATAGACTACGAGGTAAGGATCACAAAATCAACATCAGATCTTAAAACACAGTCAACTTCTTCGACGAAGGTAAGGTAGTAATAAGTTAGTGCAAAATAATTTTCAATATCTAATATAGTCAGTGCAAAATAATCTAATATCGTATTGCACCAAAAAGATAGAAGTGTGAAAGAAAAGTGAACGTGTATGAGATACCTTATGTTCATCCTTGGACACTTCCCGGCGAACATGAGCCCGACCTGTGCTGCGTTGGCATGAAGGCACACAAAATGACGGCAAAAGAGAAGATTTGTAATTCCACCTACGAGCCTGTAATAGTGCCTACGTCAGTTCAACATCACGCGAAATGTAACAACGATTGGCGCGAGAGATTCGCGCGTAAGCTGAAGCAATGTGGCCTGCTGAGCGGTGATTGTCATGCGCGTGACAGCCGAGATCTAGTGACACGTGCGCTCCGAACACGCCGTACTGACAGCTACTTACGTTCTAAGCGCCATCCAACACACCAGCCATTTATATAGCATTCTCCTCACGAATATAACCTGTGTATTAACGGCAGGAAGCTAACATTTTCAAACTGGTTGCCCTGTGAGTTTTTAAAAGGCGTTTTTATGGCTCAATAAAAACCCGTCTCCTTGATCTGGGATATATCGTTACCGTTAGCTCAACGCACATGTCGTGTAAAGTGAATTAGAATTCCCAGTGCGGATAGCTAAAAACCAGCGATTGATTATCAATATTTAATTCACTAAAAGAATAGCTTACTGGTTCTGCGTAGTCATGTTTGTCATACAGGATGCCTTTATCTTCTTTCTTTGTGATTGGCAGCGATTTGAGTGATATGAAAAACAACCCCCAAAGCAAAGCCGACGGAAGAGTAAAATTTGGGTTAGATAAAAACTTCGAATCTGACAGCTTACCCCTCCCCCACGTTTCTAAGGAAATCAATAGGCGAGCGCGTCACGTCAAATGGGCGCCGCTCGATATGAGAGAAACCCAAAGGGCAAAACATTCTCATGGTATTTCTAGAACCACTGAAAAAATGATGTATTATGCCTAGATGGAGAGTAAATTAATTTGCGTAATTTAAAGTTGCTCTCGGTTCAGATAAGATTCTAAGATTGCTTTCTTTGATAAAAAGATGGAAACAAAACCTGGGAAAGAGCAAAGTTTAAAATAAAATGGAACATCGCGATAAATAACAAAACTCTTCACTGATAATTTTTTGTCTCACACTTTCATCCAAGAAATGACCTTCAAATCGCTAAACATCAACCAACGAAGTTACTTTTTCAAACACTAGAAGAGAACTTTCTGTTAAAAAACCCCCAAAAAACAACCAAATAAAAACTGTATTAATGTCACTACAGGAACATAGACCCGTGTGTATCACATAATTACACAATGAAAAAAACAGTCTGGCACTTGAGCTTATTAGTTTACCTGACTATGACCTTTGTTTTTTTCAAGTTGTCACGGTGAATCGTTCAATTGCTGAAGTTAGGATATAAATCATGCAAATTTATTGCAAACATCCATACATTCAAGATTTCATTGCGTACACGTTAGTTTGAGAAAGTTGCACAAAAATTGTTATGATAATGTTCTTTGGACATTCGCACCTACAGTATTTTATGATTATTCTAAGTTTAGAGACTTTGATTATAAATTTCAGCGTAATTAACGCTTTACATCCTATACCATGAGCACATACATACGGTGTTTTCAATCGGGTTCGAACCTACAACCTACGGTATCAGTCACTTAGCAGAGAAGCAACAGACAGAACCGCTCGGCCACATCCACACTCTCAAAAAAGAGTGGTTCAATAGCCGGCTAAGTTGTTACATTTTTCAGACTGAGACCCCTCCACACGTTGTAGAGTTCGTGACGCACTCACGCTCGCACGCTCACTATCACACATCACACACAAAATTTATCGAAGCAATGGATATACATCGCTTAAATTGGGCGAAAGATAGCCTCAAGGACAATTCTGTCCACCAGCAGAGCTATCAACCCAGGGTAGAAAATACGGTGTTTTCAATCGGGTTCGAATCTACAACCCACTGTATCAGTCACCTAGCGGAGAAGCAACAGACATGCTTGAAGTTGGGCGACGTTTATTATTCGTGTTAAAGAAGCCGTAAATATGTCATTCGAGATAACACGGTGGATTACAAAGATGCAAGGCTTGGCTATTCGACATTAATGAAACAGAAAAAATTGAGTTTCATGAAATAAAATAGAGAGAGCTCTTGGCGACATAATAGCTTGCAGTGATTTTAAAATTGCAATAAATCCGTCGGTAAACTTGATCATAACTTAAGTCACAATACGTGCCCGAGAGATAACATTCGACGTCATAAGAATAGCTTTCCAGCCCGTATCATTTAACGAGACAGATCTAAAACGCTCCGCACTCAGAGGTCGTGACCCAAACAGACGATAAACACTGCAAGACGACAATTGCCAATTCCCGACAACGCCGCAAAAAGTCAACTCTGACACGAACATCAACCCCGCATCCTGTGAGCCGCCGTGGTTTCACAACGTGGTCATTAAACCGCGGTCATCACGCCGAGCTGAACCGGCAATATAATCCCTATATTTGACTCGATAACGATAGTATTACGGACATACAGTATTAAGCATCCCTTCAGGTGTTCGATTTTATGGCCTCGATGGGGATCCGGTTCCTTTTAGTGCTTACAATATTCCGATTTATTGCATGAAGTGGTAATAAAAAGTAGTATTTCTTGTCACACACACAACAAACCTAATGCGATAGGGGCTTCATTTTTTCTATTTTGTATTTGCTCTTGTTCTATAAACGGTCAAAGTAGACGATATCGGGCAACCGGACAGTATAGAAGAGATATAGATATCTAGACAAAACATGTAAACGTTTATGTACCTTTTAATAATTGTAAGCTTTGAAAATATTTGAAAATCTGACATTTCCCCTATGTATGAAGGGAAATTGATTTCGTACTACGCTAGATTAACCCTATGTAAGAATGCCACATTGCACAAAACACGAACAGCCCTTCGGTATCAAGTCTTTGTATGTAACGGCACTGATTAAAACAGTGATGTTCTAGGATTGTTTAATTTGACCACAATATTCCATATGTACCGGAGTAAACCAGCGAGTAGAGTACATTAACTCTGCATGCAATGCATTGATATCTGCTGATAGATTTCGAACACCACATAAACTTAAGCGATTTAAGAATTATAGGTCGTATTGCTCCAGACTTGGAAACTGTAACCTTTTGGGAACACCATGGATGTGTCTGGCATTAGAACACAAGATATCAAATTACATGTTATTTTTGAATGAGGCGTTAGTGAACGTGCACTGTGCACTCCATAGCAGGAACGTTTAAGAATGGCATTGTATGAGAAACTCGTTCTGGAAACCGTTAACATCGTAAACGAAACGAGCGCTTTCTGTGATGATACAAGTATTATGACCTTTTCCTGTACACGGGACACCGTTAAGTAAATTTGAACCCTAGAAGAGGAAGCCGTGCTGCGTTTTCGACAGTTGAAACTCTTGTGATCAGGAATGTTCTATAAAGCGGTAAGTTTAATCACCTACCTGTTGCAATGCAAAAAACTCTTCAAGAGTCTCAGGTGCAGGTATCGTTAACCCTTCTCCACCATGAATGTGTCATCGAAATTGAACTTTGAGGAATATTTTGCTGTTTAAATACGGGAAAGTTGACCTCTCGTTCAAAATGTCGAACCTGATTTCAAATACGTGTCAATTAAATCAAGTTGCTAATAACTCGTTTTGGCGTATGCTTCGATTTATTTTTCGCGTGTTTGGAGTCAGCGGGTTCGTGCTAGAAAATGCCTGTCACCGACTAACACTCACGTTGTAAATTCCAAACCTATACACAAAACATGTGATCCTTCTTAAAAACAGACACGCTATTTCGGTCACGAACAAAATAATCGATAAGCGATAAAGATTGTAGTCGGCGATTGTGAAATTTTCATTGACTAATTTATCGGAAGTGTATATTCACGCGAAATTTGACAACACGACCACACCCTATGAACTATGGCTACTGAAGAATTTTAGCAAAATGAACATGCAGTGCCACTTGAAAAAAGGTTAATAACATCTGGATAGACTGCTGCATTAAATGTCAGTGTCAGAAATAACTAGATACATATTAAACTATACCTATTCCAAATAACTAGATACATATAAAGCCAGGTCTAGCTGTTTCGTGAATAACCGTTCATAACCGTTAGACGCCAACAGAATGTGCTTCGTACTCTAAGTATACCTTCTAGTTTATTTAGTATTTAGTTGTCCGCGGAAAGTTCCAGTAATGTTGAATTGGTGTCAGTTTTTGTTCTGTTAACCAGATACACTTTCCTTTTGCATCGAGTTCGAGTTTGACGAGTAAATAAAATGGGCAAAAAAACCAAACAAAATATTTCTCCCTACTTTTAGCAAATGGCGTATGTACAATGCAAAGATGCATAAAAAGTGCAACGTTCTACCGAAGATACACATATTTATATTAGTCCAAACTATTTTCATTAACCTCCCGTATGAATTGCACATGGGCTACATTTCCGATGCTTTCAACGAATTGGTTGGCTGAAACTCAGTGCTCCTATTGAATTATTCCTAACAGCCAATCACGTAGAGATAAGCCCTAGTTTCAGACTTTTTTTCTGTAAATAATGGCAATCTACCAATCATATATAGCCTTCCGAGCCAATGCACATGCGTGCTAGCCCATCGACGATGGGAGAGCAACGGGCACTTACAACGTTATGCGTGCTTTTATTAAGACTTTAGCTTTGTCGAGCACACATACAGTGGATGCCTGAGTCCTATCCTCTTGCGCTTTGTTGTTTATTGAACACGTGTTCCAACCTGTGGGATTACGAGTCCCATCATACCAGGCAAGGTTAATCAAGCGAAGGTCTGAAGATTGAATTTGCCTTCAAGATAGCAATCTCAGTCACAGTCATAAAACTGTGCGTTACACTGATACAGCGCGAGCTTGAAATGCCAAGAGAAATAAAGATTACGGAATTTATTATTTATGTTAATCTTCGATACAATATCAGACAACGCTTCAGTGTATCACTGTGGTAAATATTTGCTGTAAAGAAATCTTAACCTCAATGAACTTTAGATTTTCGTGTGCTCAGCTTTATCGGAAGACGGCGTCGATACTCATGATCTATTATTTTTTAGTTAGTGTAATACGACGGACAATAGCTCTAACTTTGGTAGAGTCGTCAGTAAAACAACATTAGCTATTGTGATGCTAACATGGTTCGCTTGTGTTGTTAAGTAGTAATCCCTGAGTTAGTATTAAAGCCCCAATAGCTGCTAATTTTGTGCATTATTTTCATGATTTTATTTTCAAACCAAAGTTGGTTCGTGTAAATGTAATAACTGAAGGACGTGTATTGAAGTATCACTGCTCGCTGATTCGGACCATGCCTACACGTTTTAACAGGCTTAATAATAAACGGGTGCCGCACCCATAAAATGGCGCCCCACGGGAAAAGACAAAAAAAGAGTATTTCCTGCACATACACATCGTGATCATACCAGAAACAAGCATGATGCCATTTACTTGTATGCACAACACACGATGGCCAACATTTCGTTGTTTTAATCTTTATTTTCTCTGCCATATGATTAGTTTTTGAAAATGGCGGGTAATCTAAAATGACGTGAAAACCTCTGAATTTACATGCCACTTTTGACAGTCTTGGCAGCGTTATACACTTTTTTTAGTCTCTAATGGGTCTTATTCAAAGAAAACTCTCGGGAAAACTAAGGATATTTTGAGATCGGTTTGCCAAACATTTGCAGCCATTGGGGCTTTAACAGCACTTATATGTACAATGAATTTGTGTGTTATCTTTTGAAGTAGCTAATATCCAAGCTCTGCATTTGGGAGTAAAGCAAATGTTTAAACCATATTTGATCAGGCTGAGTATTTTATATGCCACTAATACTAACTTCAACAAGCCAACTTTGTTCAACTTGGCGACCTTCCTCATTCTGTATCGTGCTGATGAATCCACGAATTGATCACTTTTAGAACTGGTGAAACCGTTATTTCTGTCAGCAAGACTTTCAGACAATCACACATGATGTTTTACAGAAGGGGCTCGTGAATTAACAGTCTATTGATGTTTGATCAGTCTTCCTTGCTTCAATCGCTATATGTGCATATTTCCTTACTTGAAACAGCTCAAGAAACAAAAAAGCAACTTTTTTACCTGCAGATTGCAACAATCCGTAGCCATATTCATTACTTCTTCTCCCTTCGATTTAATTGTTCCAATAAACGTTTTTACAGAAATTTCTGAACAATATATAATATGATACTGCGGTTTCGGCACATTTGTATTCGACCACAATCTGAACATTCGCACAAAGATTTCCAGCTGAAAAAAGTCACAGTCCCGGTGTACGTCTTATATAATGAAACTCAAATCGATTGCCGTATAATATCGCGTGACAATATCTGAAAGAATAATGAATTTCTGAAATTCTAACCCAAGTGAGCTTGTAAGCGAACAAGACAAATTATGACACATTAAAAAATAGTATGACGAGTTTATTGCATAATAATCAGTGAACAATGACGGATAAGTTGATTTACCCCACTTCGTGGGGGAGGATTGAGGATTAAAGAGATAAGTGCTCAGTCGACACGAAGACAGACATGCAAAATGAAGGAAAGGAAAAGAGGTCTGACAGGTAGAGAGACAGGCATGTAAGCAGATAAACAGACTGATAGACAGGTAGATGGACTGAAAGACAGGGTTAGACAGTGGTCTGGATTGAGAATAGGGTAGCATGGGATTCCCTACTAAAATTAAAGATTAATGGATACTGTAGCATAATTTCAACGCGACAGTGTATTTAAGGCACGGAATCCGCAAGGAATAAATTTTATGTCGTCAAAAATCACGACATCCGCGTTAGATCTGCTACGCTGAAGAAAACGTAAAAACGAAACCTGTTCACGTTGATTGCCTCTGTAGACTATATATATCTCTACTTCAAAGTTTTTTTATGGATTGACGCCCCCTAGCAAGTGAGACAGTTATCAGGAACGACTTAGGAGTAGAAAGTAATATTGCTTGGAATTCCCTCTCACATGCTTCGATATAAATTAACTGTATTATACAAAACTCGCAATTATTCACAGTCCTATACTGGCATACTAGTTGCACGTTTGAGTCACGGTGATAACAAATTTTTAATGGGAAATAGGGATCGTATTACAGTAGCATTCTGTGGGGCTCTGAAGAGACTTTCATTTAGTGGTCATACGAATAAATCTTACGCTATGCAAACTCCCAAAGGCCGAATCGTTTCCGCGAGGGCAGCTTTGTATTTCAGTGCTAACAAAAATCGCGTTCGGAGACTGGGAAATTGATGTGAGAGTTGACAAAAGATAAACTCTTATCCTGAAGTGTGGTTTTGTTGATATTCGTTTCGATTTCCTTTTGATGGCAACGTCATATTCTAGGAATGAAATAGCTATCGAAAAGACTTGAAAAATAAGCAACCTTTAAAGTTGATTAATTAAAGTAGAATGGCCGTGTATAAAGTTTCAGCGAATGATATGACATATCTGTTTCACATTTTATATCAAAACTAATTTCTATATCAATTAGATGTTGAGGAACATGCATATCAGATTTTGACTTAATCCTGCCCAGACGGTTCTTATCGGTTACAGTTGAATCTAATTAAACAATGTGGACCGTAATGTCTACGGAAAACCTTCTATGTTATATTCTGGCTGCAAAGTATACTGAAACAATCAGCAAAATGTTAGACGTTGTCCTTTTAGAGTGAGTACGTTTGAAACAATCGTTATATATAAATGTGCAATACAGAAGATGTGGACAGGGGTCAAGTGGTGGCACAGTACATTAGAAAAAGAGGTAACCGACAAACAAACAAATTTATTCATCTGAACTTAATGTTATCTTGTAATTTAGTGAGCAAACTCGACGAATGGATGAATATTCCAAGAACCTTTTGTACAAGGAGATAAATTCGATCGGAATTAGTCAATTTACTAAATTGGTGTATCTTTGAACAAGCTTGATTTTTACAATAATTTACTATTACTAGTTTTTCGCATGTGCATGCGCGTGCTAAATGCTTTAACGCATAAATATTAAAAAAATTAAAAGCATGTATTTCCACTGCAGAGAAAGAAATGAAGGTAAAACTTCGTCAGACTGATTAAACTTCATTGTCAAAACATAAAAGGTCAGCACATCGATTGCTGTCTTTTTCTGTTCAAAGGGTGTTCAATAAACACGCGATCAAATCGGCATTTCTAGACTTAATTCGATACCAGATTGATTGCACTCGGCGGAGGGCTGTAATAGCGCATGCTCAAGGGATCCGGCTCAAGTGTTTTGTCTCCCTGGGGAGGATCACTCACTCATTGTACGTGAGTCGTGGCACCGATGTGCCGGTTTCCGCTGATTTCAGTTTCGTGATCACATTACCTCGAGGTGGTCGCCATGTTCGATGATTGCATGGGGTATCACAGGTTAGAGTCCGCCCTACCGGGACATCCGGGCACTGCGTCAACTCTTTCACCGTAAAGAAATGAGAGCGTTTTACCAGTGAAACAGATCTATTTGAACGAAAAATTGTACTCTTCATCTCTGCACATCACCATTATTTGCGGCGTTCTAAATCTTTTAATTTTGTGAACTTGACCTTCTGTACTAAATTGTTAGACACTCAGCGGTCATTTTATGCACTTTTAGACCACACACACACCTATCGTTTTCTGTATTCAAGATCATCGGCTGTAAGAATTTTGCAAACAAATCACCGACTCTGAAAAGATCTCGCTGATCTAAGATAGTAGCATGGGCCCATTAGTGACACACTGCTTACTCGGAATCTTGAAAATGTTTCATTAAGCTAATGCGTGTTCAATGCATATGTCTTGGTATTCTTATAATATGGATATGCCACGTTGGGAAGAGGGTAGAAAAATAGTGATGTCTTTGTCAGAAAAGCATATGCTACATCTTGTTTGGTATTTCAGGCTCTTTGCTTCTGGCTAATAATGTTTTTGCCTTTCATCCCCTTCGATCTCTCTCTCTCTCTCTCTCTCTCTCTCTCTCTCTCTCTCTCTCTCTCTCTCTCTCTCTCTCTCTCTCTCTCTCTCTCTCTCTCTCTCTCTCTCTCTCTCAACTGTTGAGAAGTGGACTGCCACGCTCATGACCGGAAACGTTCATTTTCATGCTTGATAAACTGTTATCGATAAGATAATCGTTAGATAGTGAAAGAAGATGCCAACCGCGCTCTTCTAATACTGAAGCTTTTTTCTTTGTGTAGGGTGATTGATCAGACAAGCTGACAGTTGTGAACATACGGTGATCTCATATCTGTCCACCTTACCCCCGAAGCCATGCCATCTAATAGCTTTATTAAAAGGTAATCTGGCCTATCGTCATACACCGCAGTCCTCCTGGAGCCGAAATGTACACGTTGGGACGCATATGCAAATTGCAGACGACGAAATCGATTAATTTGCAATACCGATAGGCGTAGCGGTGAGTCACGAATAACGGACTACCCGTCTAGCTCGTCCCGGTCAGTTCGACTCCAAGCGACCTGTTTGCCCCCAGGAGTCAGAAATACCTCGCCTACATCGATCTATATGAAGAAAACAAACAAGCGGTTTTTTCGTCGCTGTCACCTGTATTAATTCACATATGAAATATGGTTTCAGAAATTCTGAGATGAATATGTTGTCGTGACTACAGATTCGTGATCTAAATATCCCTTATCATAGATATGGAGTGGATGCCCACCTCTACATTATTAGGTGTCTTTCAATATCGGAGGCCCAGCACTTAATGTTGTTACCGGATTTCCAAAAAAGGTGGGTGGGTTAGTGGATTGCGACTTTCCTGGTTTACATTATAATGGCCATTAACTGAATTAACGATTTGATAATACAAAAGTACCTGATATTTTGCCTCCGGAGTCGTAGAGGTCGAAAACACAATGATAGCTCAATATCGGAAATATCAGGTGACCTCGCCTTCATTAATTTCCTAAAACCAACAAAAACGTGGGTTCCTGTCAAAATAGCACTCAAGAGATTAAGATGTCGATGTTTACGCTGCCTTAAGGAAACAGTCATTATTTACAACCCGGGGGTCGAAGGAATTAGAGGGAGAAAGAAGGGCGCTACTCAGTTTTTTTGGAGGGGAAATGTACTGAAGCATTCAGTGCATTTAATATTGAAGAATAAAAAAAACCCGTAGATTCAAAAATGGTACCAAAAATGGTACAATTTTATGAAAACATGGTACAATTTGATATATATGTGTATAGCAATTGTTGTAACAAGAAGTGGAACGAGATCCGGGTCATAGAGGATTGCTCTCAGCAGATACCATTATTAGTGCACTTAATCTGGGGACAAACCTCAACTGTTGTAAATTCACCCTTTATTATCACAGAAGTATAGATTTTAATTGACTTAAGTTCAATAACCATTTTGACATTCAACTACACACATGCAAATTAAACAGTACTATTTGGTTAGAAACTGGTCATAGGGTGAGTTTTTATATTTATAATTCAGTGTGACTTTGAATTTCATTTCGTTGGTTTCACATTTTTCAACCGTCATGAGGCAACTGATGATAATCTAGCAGCGTAAACCAGGATTTGAAAGCTCTTTACTATTGCTGTATCTGTGAATTATACAAATACATGCATTGATATTTAATTCAGCCAAGTTAGGGAGTCAGTGAAATTTTCTGTGTTAGAGCGGGAGGTTACTCAAATTCATCATGGTTGGCAGGAGGGGGGTTACTCGAAATTTCGGAGTTTCTAATGTTAGTCCTTTGACCCCCCGGCAGTAAAGAGTGACCGCTTCCTTAACAAATGACCTCTTATCATGGCTATCAAATTGGTTCGACATTTTCAAATATTGAATTCGTTCTGTAAACTAAATGTAAGGTGACTTACAACCCAAGGGAGAAATTTCTTTGAGTAGATCTGAAATTTCACCATGATATAGGCACATCGTGAAAAGTTACAAGCACCATCAAAAACTGTCCATGTGTATCTCATGGTGTCCATTTTGAAATGATTGTTGCAAGTTCATGTTGACACCATTATCTGTAAAACACTCTGAATGTAACGCTGTGTGTTCTTTACTGGAAATTATTTGCTCTCTATCTCTCTCTGTCATGAGTAAGCAGAGATTTTACGAGCTAATAGTGAAAATAACGTGATTGTGTATCGCGCCATTGCCTACACACGCTATCAGAGATATCATGCTGCTTGACTTCAAATCGTAGTATCTCCTTCCAAGGTGTGTATAACGGCTCATAACGCATTGCAATTTACAGTGGATGCTGTTAAAGTTAACTGACAAAGCTGGGCAATGTTTTTCAGACTGAAACATGCAGTCCCTGTACGATCTTTCGCTTCCATCACCCTCTTTTTGACAAATGCAACGGTGCTGTGAAAAACAACAGGGTTACAATGAAAGCAACGATGTTACAACGATAAAGAGATAACAGGCTGGACCAAGTGGACTAGGTGCGCATTCGCGTTTACTCACACTTTCATCAGTGACTGTGCAATCCTATTCTCTAAGGTCGTCAAATTTTATTGGGTTCTTACAAACAGGAGGAAGTATACACAGACAACCTCGTGTATATATATATATATATATATATATATATATATATATATATATATATATATATATATATAATACATATATAAATATATATAGTGCGCTCAGACAATCATATGTATATACATGCCATTGTCTATCTATCAATAATTGAGAGAGAGCGAGAGAGAGAGAGCGAGCGAGACAGACAGACAGACAGACAGACAGACAGAGACAGAGAGGCAGACTAACAGACAAATACAAATAAGAGACAGAGACACATGGAGACACAGACATGAAAACTGACAGAGACAGTGACAGAGAAAGACAGAGAGAGGGGCTGTTTTCTAGTTTGATAGAGGAAGAAGTAGACAGAGAAAGGGGGAGGATTCCAAGATTCAAAAAACGTGACATTCCTAAAAAATGACATTGGTAGGAATTTCGCGATTAAACAATGCCTTCTTCAAAATTACAGTAAGTTTCTAAACGAGATTATAAAAATTCGATTATGATATACATGTTTAATAACCTGAAGTTATTTTGCTGCAGTTTTCTTTGTCAGCAGAAAGAAATCAAAAACGGAGAATTGGTTACCTTGGTACTCAGCGACTGAAGCAGTTTTAAATTTTCTGTTTTTCAATCACCAGGTGAGTATGGGACGGGATGTTACTTGTACTTAACCCCCTACGATAAGATGTATCACAATAGTTGCAAAGAGGCAATTAGCATAAAGATATACCTACATGTTTGCCAGCGCTAAAATGTGATATGTAAATATCATAAACTGCATGGAGTGATTTATATAACTACGAAGCGTGAAGTGTTAGCTGTTTTAACAAACCATTTTTATGTCTACACTGTATCTCAGATAACTTGGTATTAGTTCTCTAAGACTCAACGTAAATAGAATTATTGAGAACCAAATTATACCGAGATCGATACCCGGATTCTCCACCAAGTATCAGAGTTGACCTCCTCCCCAAGGGGAAAATCAAGCAAGAGGCTGTTGGGCTACAGAGCCAGAGTATAGGATCAAAGTCGTCAAAGATAACACCACCTATTTCTATACATAGATGTTACATACTGCCAGGTGCTGTCCTTCCCTTCCTGTATTCGTAAGCGTACATTTCAGCCACTGGTTACTTGCACGCAATTAAAAGATAAACTCGCCATCCAGTACATGTGGATGTCATGCGTGATCAGACGCTTTCCCCACCCTGCAATGTCAATATCATGCTTTATAGTCTTGTTCATGAATTGTTGGTTACTAGGCGAAAGGTAACAAGTGTCCACCTTTTTGACATATTACATAATAATAGTAAAGTTGGTATCGACGTAGAAGACTTAGTCAACAATTTTTTTCTTTCTTCATCCTAAGCGGTCAGACTCCTTGTCTATTAAGGGAGAAAGTAGCATTTTGTTTTCAATTTGGTAATGCTCCCATAGTCGGTATATCGTCCGATATCTAAATACAGGCAAGGGGAGTGGTTGGCAATACTCGCTATCAACGGACCCTTAAGGACAGGGTTGCGGAGAAAGCTGTTGCATATCTAATGTTTTCCGTAGGTAGTTAATGCTGATAAATGAACAGCTACGCCAGGAAACTTTAAACCTCCACACAAGGTACAGAGAGCTCTACATTTGATTTTTAGTTCAAAAACACCAAGCGTACACTATCTGTGCTTGCTTATATCACGTGAATAACCATTCCTCACAATATCTCTGTATTAACATTTCAATGAAAACAGCAGTATCTGTTAAAATAGCCAGCACTAATCCCTTTCTAGCCAACAGCTACAGATCACAAACGTGTTGTTTAGTCAGAGCTACAATTCTCTTGTACCTTGGTGATCAGTGATAATAAATAATTGAGGGGATTAGGGTTGGTAATTAACAAATATGGATTATTTTCCTTTCAAATAAATAACGCACAGAGGTAGAGGTGGCTTGATAAACACTCACATTTTGCTTGTGTTTTAGAAGAAGTAATTAATATACAATATTTATTAACATACTATATTAATAAAGTGCTCATTCAGTAAGTCAGTAAAGTGCTCGCCTGATCCTATGCGTCGACGTTAAAACAGCGGTGTCACCAGTGGTAGTTATCACATTTCAGTTCAAAATAAACTTCAGGAAGATATTTACCTTTTATAGACTAAAAACTCTTTTTACGTGCTGTCGATCGTATGGAAATGTCGAATTTTGTTTGTTTGACTGTTTCCTTGCCTATATTCAAATTTTTACTTACATTAATATATTCAGAACTTGGCATCCGAGTAACTACGTGATGGAATGCAATAGCTCTCTCTATAAAAGTTGTTTTGTTCAAATATGAACGGCCGGCATTCGTACAAGACCAATATGTCCTGTAGAAAACAAGGTCATTAAATACCGTAAGGCGGTAAAATCAAACTTCGACCAATGAATTGAACGGAAGTGTGACAAGACACATTACTATAAATCAACTGTAACTCTTAAAAGGGGGCTTTAAAATGTGACGTCATATTCGAGATCTGTGACCTATGAAGCAAGGCTTACGTTGAAAATTTATGTAAATTCTCGGCTGCCTAAACTCAGAAGGGACTTCTTTAAATTTACGATAATATTAAATGGGTTAAACTAGGAGACAGAAATACTTTTAAGGGATTAACCGCTAGATGTGGGAGTGAGTTCGGCCAAAATAGCAACACGATCAAGTTTATCGTGTTCCAAAATTTCATATTTTTCCGGATTTTGCCAAATATTCACACTTTTGAGTTTTTGGGCTGTACTTCATGTGCATGTTTTCTACATACATTAATATTAAACATTACTGTGATATATTACAGCGAGTTTATCTTTACAGATTTTATTTCCCATCGGCGTTTGAAATACAGATATAAGTCAGTTGATGCGTAACTCATCTGTTTGGTAAACTTAAAAGATACAACTGCAATGTTGATGTGTACATTGTACCACAGACAAATAGTATAGACAGACTGGAAACGCGGCATGCCTTTTGTTTCATGGTCGTCTCGGTAGACTATTGGCTTTTCATATTAAAATGAGCTTCAAAGGTGTTAATCTTTTTGGAGGTTTTGTTTGTGGTTGATAATTGCACGAGATTATGCGAAAAATGCGACGAGATGGCATCGTACTTCCAGTCGCGTAGCAACCATAGTTACTTTGTGAGCTCTCAGGCCAAAAACACTGCTTCACGCCAATCAAAACATAACACGCCAGCAGTTTCATAAACATGTCCTTCCTTGACGCACGTGTAAAAGACGGTATGACTGACCGTAAACCATTGAGTAAAACCAGACAGTATCGATAAAAGACTTTCAAATTTGGTTCAAACACACTCATTATATGTTCATAAAAATATGAGAGGAATTTTTAAAACGGTAAAACTCACTTTCCTGAAGCTCAAAACAATCCCGCTTTCGCCAGCACGTCAATTCCGCTCAGCACCACACGACAACAACAACACAAACTTTGCCGAACATACTTTCGCTTAACAGTCTTGGAAAATCCGAAAAATACCGAAGGATGCATGGTCGGCACTCTTCGGAAAAGAGAGGCGAGAGCAACCTGAGGCGAGGCGAACATGGATAGGTTACGTAACCGCTTCACGCCTAAAACAATACCCGTTGCGACTCTGTCTGTTATGCAGCAGAATTTGGATTACGCAAACGGAAAGACTGTAATTGAAAGACGTTTGTGTGTGAAACAAATTAAAGATCAAAAACAGATTATTGAGCGTTTTTCACTTGGTAAAGTGAAGTGCTCTGGCTTGTGAATGCTTCGAAGAGGAACTATCAAAACATGTTCAAAAATGTCCCATCTTTTGTCGTTAGTTTGATCTGGGAAGGCTTTTACGCTGATTTATACACGGCGTTTAGTCGTCCAACGTTTTCTTTCGCTCATACTGCTGATATGGAAAACAATTAGATTTGATGAAGTGTTTAAGCAACAAACCACAACCAGCGGCGCGAGTGCGTGTATGGATCGAGCTGATCGAAACCAAGTGGTATACCCGTCGTAAGATGTGATTGTTATTACTATATCATAACATTATGCTAACTTTCTGGCATGAAACAATAAAAATGTTTCTTAAGCTTTGAACTCGGACGTGGTCCATCTATATTACATGGCCAGTGTACTGTTATTTTTACGTCTTGACCAATCAGATCGCTGTATTTGCGTCATCAATATTGGTATGGTACAATGTTTGTAATGTATCGAAAATTCCGCTCTCGAATGTTCACACGTTATATAAAACGATCGCAAAGCATGAAAATCTATGGCATTGCGGTGAATTCTGGGAGTATACCAACATAACCTCGCAGGACGCTTACAGACTGCGACTGTGTCACCGTGATGTCCATGTATCACCCAAGCGTGCCACAGATTTGCGATGAGAGTGGTTCGCTTCTTGAACGTAATCTAAAAGTACGACGTAAGGTTCGTAGAGGTGTGCCCTAAGGCGACATAAACTGCCTACTGTAGCAACGTTAGGGTTTAAACACTCCTGAAGCAAGGGCGAGAAATTCGATATTTCCACTCGAGTTGACGTCGTGACTGAGTATTATGCACACCGCCCCTAGGTCAGGACATAGCAGATTTAACATTCGTTATTTCCCGTCCAAAAGTGGAATTTCCCTTGTCTATTTCACAGTTCGACGTGCCTCAGATAACTGTGTATCTTGAGACTTAGCGAAGCGTTATTCCGACCTTGTCCTTCAGTAACAGTTACAGCGCCACCAAGAAAGAATTGGTGGAGACTAGTGATTGCAAAGCGACACTTTCGAACATTGCTTGCTAGACAATCCTAGACTAAATGACATCGCATGGAATGTCTGCTGTTGAGATTAAGTCAGCCTCTGATCTACGCTAGCCTTCGAAACAAATGATCTTATAATATTCGAGAATACAGTGCGCGTGAAACCAAGTCTCTAAGTGGTTCAAAGCAAGGTCTAGGAGCGCGCACCGCTGGCTACGAATGCACTCTGTATTTGTGATGTACCGTCGGGACGGTCGGTCGGTCATGGCAACAATATTCCATTTTCACTCTCCGAGTTTGATTAATATCAGGTAATCAAACTTCGAAGGAAATGGTGTGGCTTTCGGGGCCGGTATAAAGGCCTCGGGGCAGAGTGTGCAACAATTTCCGAGGGGAGGCCTTACTTTCTTGCCAAACCCCCCGGTAGAGGTGACCTCGGGGGGGGGGGGACTACTTGATCTACGAGCACTCATTGAGGTCATTATTTCCAGGATGAAAGGAAACGAAATCCTCTCAACGGAAAACGACGCCAAAACAAGACCATATGTTTATATCTCAACCGTTATTTAAAAAATTCTACATATGATGGAAAAAATCTACTTCATGGCGTTCTAAGTACTGTGACCAAACGGGTAATGTTTCGCCGACAGACGACAAAAACGATTCCAAAAACTCTTCACGATTAACTTTTGTGCATGTCATTATGTTCAATGTTATCACAGACGATTGTATAGTACCGTAAGTGCCAATACGACATACGATGCATGACTAGAAGATTGTCCTCGATAAAGTTTGATCGTTGCCCGAGGATCACGATACACTTTGTACACTGTCGTTGTCTCCGGTAACCGATCCTCAATATAAAGTTTTTGCTGATCACCATGGAAACATATAACTTCATGTTGTTTTCACTGGCTCAGTTTCATAAAAATTTCCGACCACAGCTGTGCGGTACTATCAAACCGATAAAACGCCAACGATATCCACTTTTACACCGATGATACAGTCGAGCGGCCTTTTCTTACAAAAGTTCAATCTTACTGTGATCGATATACTGTTCGATTCTAAAATTTGGCAAAGACTGTTCTGTTGGAAGGTCAAGTTGGAATCGAAAATGAGTGACAATGACGATGAAGTCGCCCTCTGGTAGGTTGAACTTGATCGCATACGAAAGACGTGTCAACCAATATGGCGGAATTCGATCAACTGAAGTGATAAATAATCATGTGTTCATTACCGAGGTGAACGAGAAGTCATTTTTCACGAGAGCTGAAAAGTCAACACCTGTCCGAATAGTTTGATTGCAATTAAAGCCACCTGTAAATAACATCAAGGCTACTCAAACAAACCAATCCCCTAAGATTACTTTACAAAGACATGCCTTCGCGCCAAGCCGTCGTTTACAATTAATTTCCGACGATCACCGCCTTGCCGTGTTCGAGTGTCTTTTCCCGTCTTGGCCACGTGGGATGCAAGGCTCAGCCAACAGACGCCATAGCCTGCAGAATTTAACAGATAGACATAGTCTCTCTGCATAAGGCACATTTTACTCACTCCGTATTGGAGCAATGGAAATATAATACCATAATTTTGGTTGGAAACGAAAACTTATGAACGCAGTCGACGTCGCTCTATGCATATTGAACGAGGCCAAAATGTTACACATTTGCTGGTTTGTACGAATGTGCTTGCGCACAACATTGTGGCGCACACACAGATACTCTTATAAAGCCTGGCGATCTTTGTTTTTTCATCATAACAATCTCGTTGAACTGGTATACAGGTTTAATTCTGAAATCTTTTAGAAAATGTGCTCACAAGCTGGACATGTACACAGAATGTTGTTGAACACCCGGCAATTCCTTTTGCGGTTGTATGACGGTTTTATCAACGACAGATTCTAAGCTATTCCCGCAATAACCACAATGAACTTCCAGAGAAATGCACGTCTTGCGTAGACCTCTCAATTAACCCATGGTTAGGCCATTAGCCTATTGCCAACCCAACCACTTTGACGGTTATGGCTGTCAGCTACGAGCAATTCATCTCTGCACACCTGCGTGGCCTGTGGTTTAGTTGGGCTAAGACCCTAAAGGCAGGAAGATGAATAACATGGAAAATACACCTCAAATGTTTTCCCTTGGACATTCTTGCTTTGGGAAGTGCTTTTTCATCTTCAAAGAGTTTATCATGAAATAGCATCAGCTCAATTCAACTCTCAATTGTTGTCTGTTAACACAAATCACTTCGTAGCTCTCCTGAATGGTATGCTGAAAATACAGTGAGATATAAAGTTTATGTGTTTAGAGGCACGATAGCGTACCTTTTGATAATATTTTAATAATACTTGTTCTCTAAGATGAGTAAATGTTCTATGCCTGCACTTTGAAGTATAGTAAAGTACAAAATATTAGCTCCTGCAAACACAGAGCGTAACGCAAATTATGTAATAGGTTTGTTGAAAATTCAATTCTGGTCCGGACTACAATCCATATTTCAACAATAAAACTGGACATTATACATGATTGTATAGGCTGTATTGACAGTTAAGACACTAAGCTTTTAGAAATTATTCAGGGAGTAGACGAATAGAAAAATAAACTCTATTTAATCGAACTAAAATACAACAAGAAATGTATCAAAAATGTTACAGTAAATTGAATGCTAATTGCATGCTGGTATTACTTTCAGGATACTGTTTCCAAAAAAGTAATGACGTTCTATTGCATTTGTGAAACGTCTTAAAATATTAGCTACACTTAGAAAATGATCTGAAAAGATCAAAGAAAGTGTTGCTTGACTAACTCCGGCGATACATGAACGGATGGACAATGCATCAATTTATATATTATAAAGACGTTCGTAAACATACATACATACATACATACATACATACATACATACATACATACATACATACATACATACATACATACATACATACATACATACATACATACATACATACATACACACACACACACACACACACACATACATACATACATACATACATACATACATACATACATACATACATACATACATACATACATACATACATACATACATACATACATACATACATACATACATACATACTGTGACTTTAACTGTATAACTCATAGTTTAAATGCAGTTACGAATTCACCTCGTGAACAAAATTATACCTTCGAGAGTCATACACTTCCAAACATATTACTGTTTGCCAGTTGTACAATCAATGAGGATGGCAGGATTTATTAAGTCCTGGTAGACAATAATGAGAAAGCTGCTTGGCAGACAAAGTATTAACACTGTTACTCAAGACATACTAGATGTTCGCGACTATTCTGTGCTATGAATAATTTCGAGTCTGTTCAAGAAAGTGTCAGAATAATATTGGTTTTGTATCTGTTCGTGCTCACACAAGGATAGCATTGGTTAGCAGGATTAGAATCTGCAATTGCAATCATCTTTCAAAGTTGAACCATTGATATTCCTGTATCTGAATTACAAGAATGTCGATGTAAAGTTACTTCTTTTCGCTATAGCTTGATGAATGCCCGACACGTGACTTCGAGTAACCTCAAAAATATAGCCTTGCTTTTAGCGCGTGTTAAGTGTTGAGTTTAATACGAGCGAGGAGTGCGAATGAGTTGTCGATCGAGTTGAACTTTGGATACAATACTGCACTATCACTGTGAGATCTCTTCCCGCAGCACCACGCTCATCCCTCGATGCTCATGTTTACGAGTGGTTAATTTGTCATCATCTGCCACCAGGTATCAGCTGGCTGCTCGCCAATTTGAATATTAACAAATACTGACTTGTTGCAGTATTGTACCTCCACAAAGCGAGTTATTTTTTTAAGGCCATCGGCGCGTCTAGGATATGTGTCTCGTCTGAGCGACAAAGACAGCCATTTCATCTGCTATTATTCGAAAAAAGGCAATCGAATTGCTATGTAGGCACGCGATGGCATACCCAGGTAGGCTACAAACCTTGTGTCGTGTGCCAAATAAGGACGAATGACATTTTAGAAAAAAAGAAGATCTCTTAGGAGGTAAATGACTCCTGTGTGAAGTGCATTATATGTATGCTTACATAATACTCCATTTGAAATGCTAGTGGAATGAAACCTAGTTTAAGTCTCACGACCTTCAAAACAAATTAGATTCTAGACTCTTTGACCCTTATATATCATAAATGCATAAATGTTGGACGTGCCGATCGAGTTTGTAACATCTTCAAGCTGATTTTACGATGCAACAGTGCCCTCGAAGTTCTAAAGAGCACATCTTATAATGTGCAAGAGGGGATGATGGAACATCTGGAGCAAAGATTAATGAATGGAACGCTTTAACCGGAGGTGATGACCCAGAAGTGTGCGCAAGACAATCATTACTGGCATTTATACGTGTCGCGGGAGACGGTAAATGGACAATTAATAAGTCAGATATATAGATAATCAGTTATTATAGTATGCATAATGCTTGATATAGTTCTTCTCTTCTTAGTGCTGACTCAGAATGAAAAGAAATATAAGTCAACGGAGAGTCGATTAAACAGAGTCTCTAACAATCGGTTGATGAAGGCAGGATTAATAGAGTTGAAGTGACTGCCTTTAGAATTCACGATCGACATTTAAACAATATGGGTAGACGAATGGCAGGAAAGGAACTTAACGGCATGCGCCTACATACAGTGTCGGTCGAAATAAGGTAAAATCGCCGTCTGTGCCCGTAGTACTCAAAGCTCGTTTGTCTCACAAGCACCCCAAAGGACATTGCACCTATCTCCCTATAAAATCTGGAATGAACTGAACACTGGTCTTAGGTGTCGTTGGACAAGACCAATGATGGATGGTATAAATTTTAGTGTATCTGAACAGAAAACGGGCGATCTGCTCGAACAAAAGGCGTTCTCGTCATTCTTATCTTTTCAGAACAGCATGTGTGAATAAAAACACGAGGGCTTCCCTTACCTGACAGATAACGTTAATGTAAAACAGTCTCGCCCCTCTTTCTCCCTTTGTGTTTTTGCCCATGTCTGGTTCTATTTCTTTCTGTCTCTGTGTTTATATCTTTGTGACGTCATGCCTTTGTCTGCACACATACCAGATTAAGTGATTAAACCGAATAAGTTGTCAAGAAATCGTTGAAAGCACAGCCTAAGGAATTGTGAGTACTTCTTGAATACTTCGCTCAAAGCAACGTTTCCATGTGACTAACCTATTAATTAACCCTTTTACAGCAAAAGTCAGTCTCTGTCTGTCCGTCTGTCTGTTACGGTCTGTCGGTCTGTGTCTGTCTGTCTGTCTCGCTCTCTCTCTCTCTCTCTCTCTCTCTCTCTCTCTCTCTCTCTCTCTCTCTCTCTCTCTCTCTCTCTCTCTCTCTCTCTCTCTCTCTCTCTCTCTCTCTCTCATAGAATGAACGGTAAAAACGCGATTATTACATAGCTCTATATTCTGGGAAAACTGAAGCAACCCAGCTTGGACGTTTAACAGTACCGCCGAACTCTATAGTCTTCAATGGTGGGAGTCAAAGAGTAGCCCGTGTATCTTGCATATCATCTTAATGATTAAATCCAGTTTAAAGTTGATTTACTGATTAAAGTCGGGGTTTTTTTCTCTGAAGAACAGTGAGCTACCTTTTGCAGCGGCGAAAATGATCGTCATTTATAAAGGGTGCATAATCGCCGTCCCTTGAGTGTCAGTATCGCTGAGCCAAAACACACATAGGTCAGTCGTATCAATGACTCAATCACATGTGCTAGTATTCCGGATCTGTCGGTCATCCCAAGGGGACTGCGCATCAACATCTTTCTCGGTGTTCGTTGATCATAAAGCTTGCGGAACGCAGATGGAGAATCTGTCTACATTACGTATTCAGTTTAAAAGTCAGTATCCATAATTATTCCATCTCAAGAAATTGTCGAAATGGCCAGTATTGGCATTTGCTTTTCTTTTAATGTATTACTAATATGCTGCCTTTGCAAATTACCATCCCAAATATGCAAACCCTCATATTTCACACAAAATACAAATGATGGCTTCAAACAGGGATAAAATGGATGAGCCATGAAGATAAAGAGTTCTGTAATTCAATGTCTATAACAACGGACATACCTACACTTGCATTATGAGAAGTAGAAAAGTAACCCCCCTCGAAAAAGGTTTAGAACGTCTCAAAATTTTCTCTATCCAACTTATCGCAGAGGTCCTTAAAGACATGCACATGGCATGATATCTGTAACCATGTCTTTTAGTGGGTCAATCACTGAAATGGTCAATATCAATAATTTATCTGCAACTTTTCTATCTTTCAATTAAATTTTCTTTTCTATACGTCGCTAGCGTGTGTTAAAAACCCAGGTATTAAGCTTGTAATATATGGAACTGTATTCACCGTAATGATTACCAATAACGCCTGTAAATGAGACACTATAATTACCCAACCAAGCAGATCATTTGCATGCTCATTTCGCCAAAGCGTTGATAAGAACGACAATTAAATCCACACCGGTCATTGTCTCTTTAATTAAAATGTATCTGAACATTCTGTCTGTTATCATACCTTTAATGATCACCGTTGCTCATGCGAATAACGTCTTTACAGCCAGAAAGGCTTTGAGTTTGCGCTTAAGTAGGAAATTAATGATAATGGTCACTCAGAGTTAAAATTAATGTACTGCAGTTGATCAGAATAAGCTTATAAGTCAGTGTTGAATCTAGAACGCGGTCTTAAGTCATTGACGCCAAATGCCTTCAAAAGGGACGCTTAAAAATTATCTAGGAGGCCTCAATGGCATCTAGAAAAAGTGTGAAGGTATAAAAGGTATGGCGACGTGACCTCATGCCTAAATGACAATATTTAGATTGTTTTTAAGCCACAAAAGAAATAAATAAACCATCGGCTATCACAAGTAGATGGTACAATGTTTTTTCTTACGATAAAGTGATAGACGGGTTGATGTAAAGCTTAATGAGCTAAAATAGTGTTACCAAGATTTGGATTTTGTACCTGGTCCAATTATCGTGCTTACCCTTTGATGAAATGGGTCTACGGAGCCATTGCGTGATCTGTAACTCCAAGTAATGTGTACCCTCCCTCTTGAAAGGATTGCGCGGCCAAATACCGTATACACAAAGGGAGATAGAGATTGAATTTGGAAGGCTATAAAAACTTGTAAGTTTATAGGTACATGCACTTGCGTCTTCCATTTGCTATTGACTAGATTTCCCTTCATTTTGAGGTAAGAAAAGACTGAATTTTATAGTGTTTAAAAAATATCTAAAGTCTGTTACCATCACACTACAGTAGTATTTTTGTCAAAACTATTACTGAATTCTAGTGTCTTTGTCTCGAGTCAATGCGTGACCTCATGGCTGTGTATACGCATGGCGTAGATAACGTAACGTTAGCGGAAAATCTATTGTTCCTAGCAATGCCGTCGATTGAAGTGATTGTTAAAATGCCTTCATGATTATCTGCTGTTAAAACAAATTTTATACAGATCAATTAGACTAATTAAGTCTGTTTCTATATTGGGCGACTTGAAAGAAAACATTATTAATGCTATTTTTACTTAAAATTGCTCTGTTTTATTGTTTCAATTTTCTTTGTAATGTTTTTAATGTAAACATTTTGCAAGCTTGTAGGCTACTTGGGCTATTACACAAGCAATTTTATTTCTCGAGGACTCGGTGTCTGCTTTTATAAACCTTTTGAGACAGAATGTAAATAATACAGCTCAGTGAGTATAGTTATTTTGGTATTATTAAAGTGAAAATACAGAAAAATATGGAAACTTGAATTAAGTTTTTCGGAAATTTTCTAAACGATACAGCAAAGTGCTAACATTGTTAAGGAGTGCTCCCTATACTAATCCATGGTTGTGATATACGGGGGTATAGTATGGATTGTTAGTCATCTCCTTCCTACCTCCATGATGTCAATCCTCTAAAGAAAATGCAAATTCGTGCAAATAAATGCAGATTCTTAGGCTTTTTTCCACTCCTACAAATTTCGGATTAACAAGTTGTGGTTGAATTGGATATCTAATACCACTTCTGTGGTAATTTTGAGAAAACATGTTTTCACGAAGTGGCTACCGAAGTACCTTAAGTAAAGACGTAGAAAGCACTCGAGAAGAAGCTTGAACAAGAGTAGACTGAAAAACAATGATTGGGAAATTCTGTTTTTCCCAGTGCACTTTCAAAGTGACTGAAGTTCGGACTTTGATGAACTTTCCAATATGTTCTTGAGAAATGTTTGTGGTGAAACCTACGCTCGCAAATATCCCTGTAATGTAATAAGTTAACTTCTTTGGGACATATTGTCCACCCATCTCTATTAGAAATACTTCCGCCTTTCGGAGGTAGCAATTTCTAGATTGACATCATCCATAAAAGTTCGATCCTGGGTAGACGAAAGCCATAAAACTTGTGTTTCATAAAACAATATGCATAACATTGTGCAACCAATAAGGCGTGTTACATCTCTGCAAGAAATCGAGCTCAATACTAAGTATGATGAAATAAGCTATCTTGGGGGTATCTATAATGACTGTATACGTAGAGGCCAACAGGTACAAACTGTATGTGAATCAATATGGGCTGTAGAGTAACGCTGAATTGTTAATCGCCATTGTGGAGACTGGCGTACTTAGTCTTGCCTATTTGATATCATTTATCTTCAATTACTAATTGCAAATTTACCTGGCCAGATAGTTTCATTTTCCTAACTCCTAATTGCCATAACTTCGTGTGCAAATCGAAAAACGACGATTTAAACTTTTTAATTGCTATTTGTCTTACGGCTATGTAAGTTGTTTCCTTGTCATCGTAAAATAATTCGGGTCCCAGCATTGACTAAATCGAATCATTAAGATTATTTCATAAATATTTAATAATCAATTATTTCGATGAACCGTCCTGTTTGTAATTTATATGTAAACACAGTATATCTTCCGTTTATTGACCACCCTAATCCCCTATAATGCATTTGTACAGATCATGAACACGGGGTGATCGCCGAGACTGAAGTATAGAATATATAGGGAAATGTGAGCTCAAATGAGTATATTTCATTTCTTTCTTAATATGATACATTTTAGGTCTAATGAATCCAAACTGTATTATATTAAAATTTGTATTGTATCTATGTATCTATATGTGTATGAATATATGCACATATACACATATACATGTGTACATTTATGTATGTATGTATGCATGTATGTATGTATGTATGTATGTATGTATGTATGTATGTATGTATGTATGTATGTATGTATGTATGTATGTATGTATGTATGTATGTATGTATGTTGCAAGCATGCATGCACACATACAAACATGTTGATACATATCTTTAAACATGTTTACATGTATATATTTACATACATATGTATATTGATATATACTTATATATATATATATATATATATATATATATATATATATATATATATATATATATATATACACACTCACACACTCAATTTTGATTTGACATTTTTCATTATGTTCATTTTTAGCTGATTTTATGATATAACTACTTGCATATGTTGAAATTTGCTGATTTGATGACGCGGGAAAGCACTAAGTTGGATACACTGTTTGACGTGGTATATCTACCTTACCTACCTAATTCAGGTTTTGCAAGCTTTTCTACCGATTAAATTTTGAATCTAATAAACAACGTCTTTTCTGTTTAATCACATCAGCAATATTCCTTTTTCAGCTGCTAAGTCCTTTCAGGCTAGGACCGAAATAAGACGAGCTCCTTGACTTTATCGTTTCTTTGTAATACTATTGATTAAGCATTTTTAATTGTCCACAGTTTGTTAATCTTATATCTACCGAACATCATTGTATCTAAGGACAAAATACATCGTTGCATCACCCATAGAGTAAATTTACAAAAACGTTGTTTATGCAAAGTAAAGAAAAAACAGAAATTTGTAAGTAATCGAGAGAATAGTTTTAATGTGCTACTGAATGCACCAACAAGTACAATGAATTAGGCAATATTTAGTAATTTGTGTATTTTTTGTATAACATGTATTTTTCTTCTACTACCTTAGTGATGATTTATGGCGTAAAGATTAATATTTACATTCCATTTCTTCTGATTTCTTATGTTAATCTTACGTAAAAGAAGTTTTCCCATGGTTTTTTATCATTCATGTATGATGGCAATGCAACCAGGAAAATAATTATGATATATACAGTTTTATGCGCAAACTACTACCAACTACATCTCTCGTATACTACAAAGTGTTAAGGTACACTTTTCCCGAAGCCTGTCATTCAGTAATTTTCACAGTTGCGTCCCTTATGAGAGAATATTCCGCAGAAAATAAAAGGGGTATTGCATAGCGTATTTGCATAGGACACACTATGACTTCCAATGGCTCTAAAACTCATCTTGATAAACGAGGTCCTTGTATCCCATTATAATGATTTGTCCTTTGAGACTCCGTTCAGAAACGCTACATACAACAGAGTATTGAAAGATATATATTCTTAATTTTCACAGTACCATTACTTTAAAACTCACTTTCTTTTACTGTTTTATTGAGAAGTCTTCAAGATATGCAAATTTTCATAGCGTGCTCGGTGCGCGTGAGCCATGTCTGCGGGGTACTTTAAAAGCCAGAATGTCAAGCACTCATCTGGTGAAATTTAATGGAATAATTTTTTAATGCTTAAAATTCTTTTTGTACTATTTTATGGACATTATCGTCGTTTTATGATACTGGTGTAATATCAGTAGAACAGTAAAGATAAGAACAACAAGCTTTCTGGGAAAGACAAAGTTCGTTTTCTTTAAAGTAATAAGAGGCTGGAAACATAAAGTTTCTATTTTCGCTCAAACTTTCCTAAAGAAAGATTGAATCGTTCTCTTTCATATAAGGAAAAGCAACCAAGATTCAACGCGCAACTAGCAAAAGTATCGTAGAAATTTGAGTATGCAAAAAATATCTTCGGGTGTATTTTCCTCAACAAGGTAACTTCCATCACAGGTTAATGTTCATGGTGGTATATCAAACGTCTGCTTTATCAGATTTGCGTCTATTTTCGCTCTAATATAAGTTTATTTGATAATGTCATGTATTACTGTGAATACTACTTTCTGTGAATTGGTCGCCACATTAAGGTCTCTATTGAGTGCACGTGACTCCAGTCTGTAAAATCGTTTACTGAAAACAGGGGAGCTTCTAATACGATCTAAGTTCTGCTGTCACTGCGCAGTTAATTTTCGTGACTGCTGGAAAATTGTTGAGGGCACTGATGAAGTAGTGAAGTAAACACTTGACTTTACGAAATTAAGATCTAGTCATCAACCTAGTAATGGATAAATAACACGGTATCTTTTAATTGTTTTCTGATTGCAATTACGACGACAAACCTCTTCACGAATCGGGAACACATTTCACAGTTTCAACAGGCCGTTCGAAGCCGGTCAATAATCCAACCATTGACGTCAATAGACCATGTTCCGAACCGCGCGAGACATTCCGAGATATCGCGAGAATATGTGGTTCGCAGTGGACGTGTTCTCGCAACACAGGACAAACTGCGTAAAACAGGACAAGTCGCTAATTACGTTAATCACTGCATAAAATGTATGAAGTTGCAATCTTTGCTCAGTTCTGCACTTTTTCTAGTTCATACAAAGTTTGACTTGTATTACTAAGCTAGAAACCTGTTTCTACGGGCATGTATTCAAGTCTCGCGAGATCTCGCAATCAGCGGAACATCGTCTATTGAGACAATTGTGATAAATTGCAATGTAAAGAGGTGCTGGGGCTTTGGTCTTGTCATTTACATATCATTTACATAAAATTTGTATACTGGAAAGACAGAGACATTCCGAATTGTTTTCAGATTTAATTTTGTAAATGAGGATGTAAAAGCGAAAGCGTCAAGGATGTCTCTCGTTCACATTTCAAATGTTGATTTTTTCTGTTCTCTTTGCTGGATATTGGAATCCTTTCCTTTGCCTGATGCAACGTCAGATTGTGTGTAAATTCATGTACAAGTAAATGCCGAAACTAATTGTGTTGGGTAAGCATAAAAAGTACAGGAACAAAAATACAAGGGTTTTAACACAAACATATGTGGGATAAATGTGAGCGCACTTTTCAAATGGATGACGAGGCAGATCGTTGATGTTGCTGGTGCCGAAATAATGCCGTGACTGTTTGATGAGCGAAGAAAGAGTTCACACAGAAGAGGATGTGGGTACACAATAGCATAAATGCTCATCCGGTGAGGAGTAGTGTCCACATCTGCTCGTCCAGCGTTTTAACTTCGCTGTCTGCAGTCAATTTCCTTTATTTGTTTGTTTTAATCCTCATTACTCCCCTCGCCAGCGAATCGTTTCTGACATCCCCCTCTTTGTGTTTGTCAGCGGCATTGGCCAGGGGTTTGAACAGACAACTCGTGAGATCGTGCAGAAACGCCAGATGTGTTATAAGCAAAGGCGGGCAATCACCTTATGTTCATATTTTGAGTGACGGTTTTTAAAGTAGCTTAGCTAGTCCCATAAATAGATTAAATCAGGAAAGCGCCACAATTACTTCCTAACTGCTATCTTTGAACGTTGTCGTAGATAAAACGCGACTATAATTTCCACTTAAATCTATATAACTGACCTCTCGTTGAATGATAGCATACGTTGAAGACTTAATTTCATGATGCAGCATTTGTGAGAAAATATTTTTGGCACCAAAAAATATGGTTATCAACACACAAGGAATTGAACTTATCAGAGAGACTGGACAAATCATAGTGTTTCCGGATCATTTCCTAGTCCGTTAAAAACCAAAGATAATGCCCACGCACCATCCTTGGGGTATTTTATTAAAATATCGTCTTGTCTGTTTGTTTCTCCGAATACAATATCTTCTAAACGATCATTCATCGTATTACGTTTAAAAACTTTTATTCAGTATATTATTTTACAACATGTTTATATGTTTCACTCCATTGAATTATCGCTTTCGTTCAACCAATATCTTCGACACTATATGTCGCCTACTTCTGAATTGTATATTTTTCAATTTCTGGGTAAAATCATCCTTCATTTCTGACATGTTATTTTGTCTGTAATACGTCAATGTGAGAGTCAAGTATCTAGCTACAAAACTGAGATCCGAGATAAGTATGGTAACGGATGTCATTGAAAAAAAACTATTGAAGCCGATCTGATTAGTCTCTCAGCCAGAACTACCTTCTTCACGTTACATGACACGAATAATGGTTCACCTTTTACTCATTATTTACACAGGTTACACAAAAAGGGAAGAAAACTGCGTGTTGAACCTGAAGACAAAGGTAATGTGACGGAGATCGTTGCAGTGGTCATTTCTCATCGCGAACATTGCTCAAATGCTCCAGCAATCGTAAATACTGTCGTACTCTTGCGTTAGGGAAGCAATGATAAGGAAACATGTATTCTCACATTCCTGGCCACTGGGAGTGTGGGATCGTCGGTGTGGGAAAAATCGTTCCCACACTCTCAGAAACCGTCCCACACTCTGCAGTAAATAAAATACAAGCTTTGATTGGATGATAGACAGTCTGTTTCGTTCCACGCGCAAAATGTTATCCAATGGCTCGACAAGTAACACACGGACCGGAACTACAAAGTAAGCGGGTCAGAGTACAGTGGCAGACGACAGAGTTGTCACGATTTTGGATAATGTTGAACGTGTACAATGTCAATTTAACGCATTTTTTGGTCATGTGAGAAAAGAATCTCACATAACAAGGACCTGGGATAAGATTTCTCACGTTCGTTTGGGATATTTTGTCTCACACGAGCCGCAGGCTCGTGTGAGACAAAATATCCCCAACTCGTGTGAGAAATCTGATTCCAGGTCCTTGGGAGTGTGAGATTCTATTATTGTATGAATCGGCTTAAGAATTTTCTCTGCGGTTTGAGAGCCCAACGTTTATTGATATAAGGTCAAACTACAACTTTTGATTTCAGTTTTCATTGCTTGACATATGTCAAATATTTCAATTCATTAACATCACTCTGCCCTGGTATATATTGACTACATTGGACCAACCTGAATGCTAACCTTGAGACGATTTCAGTAGCCAAAGTGACTGCACTTTTCAAATGGTCTAATACTAGTATATGGTTGGCCGTGTTTTATTGTGTCTTCTTCTATGCGAATGTAAATTTAAAAATGTAATAGGTCCGTCTAAAAGTGATGAATCATTGTAGAATGCACCTCAGGGACAGACATTTAGACTCTCAAATTTTTAAAATACTTTTCTAGTCTTCTGCTTTAAGCGGCATATTTTAAAGCTCTTGTAGTATTATAAAGTTTTCTCCTTCTTATGTTTTTGAAAATTGAAAAAGTTAATTTGTCTGCAAAAAGATTAACACAGGGACGGCGGCCATTTTAAATTTCAAATATACAAAATTTGCACGGAGACCCCCGACTCTTACTCTTTATTTCGGAAGAGAATAGTTACATGTTTCCTTGGGAACAATTTGAGCAAAAACTTAAGTTTTTCATCTTCGAGGCACTTACAAACATCAGTGGATTGGAGCTGAAGTTCTATAGCCAACTCTCTCGCTTTTTTGGTCGATTCTAGCAAATCGCCATCGGCGTGGCAGGTTCAACATGATCGCACAGAACGCAGTGCCCTTTCATGCAGCTTCAGCTCTCTCTATCGTTGTCTAACTCAAATCGTACCATAAATCTTAAAGTTCACATACTGATCGACATTTGTCCCCGTACTCATCCCTTCCACCGTCTCAATTGACCTTGCTACCTCTCTGTTAGATCCTTTGCAGTTGTTTTCGTCATTTTAAAGTTTTTAGATCACTTCAATTTCCCCTTATTAGCCATTCTGCATTTGCCTTCTATCTTTACCTACCTCATCTACGTTCTTTTGACTTTTTCTCTGGACAGAAATAAACACAAAGACACAGAAATCCATATGTCAGATACTGATTACATCTCTCGCGACGTTTTTTTTTAAATCGCCGAAGGATTTAACTGTACTTAAAGAAGACTTCCAGACTAGCAATATTAACTGACCTATTAATTAGCCTTTACAGCTCTCTCTCTCTCTCTCTCTCTCTCTCTCTCTCTCTCTCTCTCTCTCTCTCTCTCTCTCTCTCTCTCTCACAAGCTGTTTCGTCCAGCAGTACACCACTCATAAGCAAGATGTAAGCAGCTTGCTTATCCCTGACTCTTGCAGATGCATTCACCCATACGTAAATTAAACACTACACAATCGCTATCAGAAATATCGTACTATGTTCACGAGAAAAGCTTTTCAAAGACAAAGGCTACATCATTATGCATTTAACAATTCCGAGAGCAAGGTACAGTACCGCCCTTGCCTGCAGCACATCGTTGTAGATAATCATTAGAATTAAGAAATATGGATCATACAATTGGCATAACCTGTATTCAGTTTAATAAATAGTCATTTAGCCATACGCAGGCCACAGGCAACGAAATCCCAGTTGATTTTGAATGAAACTCGTCTCATCATATTTCAGTTGCTCCGAGCTACGAGGACCTGGTTATGTATTAGAGTTAATGGACATAAAAGTCGATTGATTTGAAATGGAGTTACGTGTCGGGTTGATAAAATCGTAGTTAGGGACATTGACAGCTGTTGTAGTTTCCTACGCGGACAAGTAGTGAATGAACAATCATGAGAGCTCCACAAAAGTGAAGAATGAACAACCGATGAAGCAAGTCTTTGCAATTATGAGTTGATATCGGTGGGGTCTCTCGTGTCCCTGTCGATTCACAATGCACCAACAGAGTGCAAGTTACGATTTTCTGTACTAAATTGCTTGGTGTGCTCTTTGCTAGAAATATTTTAATCTTTTTAAATTCGCAGTGTTGATTCTCAAATGTGTGACCAAAACGCAGCACGGTCGTATTAAGATAATACACTTGGGCGCGATACAAGAGACTGTACTTAACAGTATTCATACGCGCTCATAGTTTCAAATGTGTTCGGACGTCGCGCTCAGATGGCACATTTAGGCTTGTCGTATGTCAAATTCACTTTAGTTGTAAAATGAGAGTGTGAATGTAAACGTCATTTCGACTTACCTGTTACAAAATTGATTGCTAAAAACAGACGAGAAGTCAAGCTTTTCTTATAGACCGTCCAACTTCAGTTTCTTCGTAATGGCGTAGGTTTCAGTGTAGATGGGTTCGATGACTATGCGTACTGTAGCAGAGATAGTATGGTGTCTGGGTCTACGTGCGATTTCATGAAGTATGCACAAATGGACGTTCAGTCTGTGGCTTTTCCTTCTCACCTTTTTAACATTGCCTCCTTTTTATGCTGTCCCCTGGCCATGACCACCTTCCGTGCATTATGTATAGGACCCTTTAACTTCTCGAAGAAAAGCAAACAGCCCCAGTCGATTGGGTTTGCCACAGCTGCAACAAGTAGTATGGCGTGGTCCGAATATCCATCAGTTGACGTCACCGGTACTCTCCGAAATTGTATGTGGGGCAAGTAGCGGACAAATCAATAAAATCGCGCCAAAAAACGTGTCGTTCAGCTTGTCGCCGATGAGCACACAAATACAACTTTCAGACGTTTCCTAAACAAGTTTAAACCATCGTCAAAGTCGACGCCAGTTAAATCGGTTGTTTAATCCGTCAAATTGTATATACACCTTTAAATTCGTGAAAATGGAGAAAAGCAATAAATGTTTGTTTTTGCCTTATCGTAACGGATAATGTCTTGTCATTACATCGGTATAGACATGTTGAACGTGAGCAGACTCGGGACTTTAACCTAGAACTTGTCAAGTTCAAGTTCGAATCAAACTCGTGATTCCTTGCAAGCTCTGTCAATAACAATAAAAATCATGGTGTAACGTTTAGAACTGATGTAATTTTTCACTTGTATCGAAATGATTTGGCTAAAAAAGCGAGGAACTTACAGCCTATACTCAGTCCGCTGTAAAGTTAATCTGCTTGACTTCACAAAATGACAAGATTCTGACTTGAAGCAACCGCGCCACCTCTGACATATCCTATTATGTAAACCCTCGACACTTCCACACCTTGTTGTTCTTTTGAGAGTTGCCGACACGACAATGTATCCTCCGTGGCGTTCTCATCGTAAAGACACCGACCGCCACTGAAAGGGCGGAAACGCGGTCGCTTTGTGAATGCCCGGGTACAGAATCAAGCAGAGACGTCCACGGGGTGTCGTGATCATATCCTAACTTGCTTTCTTACATATCAACGCGTGGAAACTCTCATCATAAGCATCGATTTCGCAAGTGACATGGGCATCTCTTGACACCTCGTCCCTATAACTTTTAATATCTCTCCGTAAAGCAAAATCTTGTTTCATGAAGCAAATAAAACTGTGGCGATGAATGAATCTTTAAATGTGCGAGGAGGTAGCCAAGTCATCATCAACAGTTTGTTCTAATAAAAAATGAAAATAAACAGTTTGACGCCTTAAACATGTCGCATATCGTAGACATTTCTACCGTTGCAGAATACCAAACTCGAACGGCATCTTTAAATGTCAATAAAATTTCCACAAAACGCATAGTTGTTCGTTTCGTTGGCAGTCGTTATGGTTACCGGTCTGGCGTTCCGATAGCAGTTTTAGCATTTCCACTGGTGTTGTCACTGTGACGTCACCATGTTTCTTAATGGCCGCATGACTGCCATCACCATCATCATTCACAGGTTTCAAACTGAAAATTGTCCGATTAATGATGTCTTGTTAGGTATCATAGGAAGTACTATAATCCCATGCATAAACTCAATTAGCTGTAACTTATGGCGGTTTTCCCCGTTACTTTTGTTCCTTTCGTGAAGTACAGTGTCTTGTATAACTTCCAAAACAATGTCACAAACGCAAACGCAAAATGCTTAGCTTGTCAAGACAGCCTGTACGTGTGTACACTATAGCTGACAACTTATTTCTACCGTCTAAAATAGAATTTATGAGTCAAATATAAAATTGCATATTGTATAAACCACGTTGTGTTTACAGGGTTAGTTCCTAAATTTTACATACATCAGATGGAAACAATGTAAATGTGATTTCTTTCGAACAAATCATGAAAAAATCATCAAGGTTATAGCTATTTAAATGATATCAACATTATCGCGCTATAATTATACACTTTAAGTCCTTTCATCAGTATAGACTCCATTTCTACACGAATCGATCACGTGATGCATAATGTACAAGACAGTAAGACAGGTAAATAGATGGATGAGCAGGTGGATTGTTGGATTGCTTTGTGGGTTTGGATCCACCCATGGTCAAATCAGAGCGAGTGATGCTTTGTGGGTTTTGATCCACCCATGGTCCAATGAGAGCCAGTGTTGGCCGATTTCTGTAACGTGTCGCTGTAAAAATATGCAACTAAGGACGATGACATTAGCTATGGTTTCCCACGCAGGCAGTATTGTGGATGTTTAGTGTTTGTATGCATGACGTGGATAATGTATACCCAGTCATTTATGTGATAAGGGTGTCAATGAACCGTGTTGCGCAGCGTCAGATCAAAATGACGTGACAATCAGCTATCTGCTATTAGCTATCTGAAAGCGTCATTCCATATTAGAACAATCCTTCAGCTTGACAGTTTTTCCAAAGCAAGAACAAAGTTTTGAGATCTGGTCATTGTCACGATGCGACTGTTTTTGGACATCCTGTTTTTCTCATTTTGCGTATAGTGAAAGTGGTTCATCTTGTTATGGTGGCCGTCCTTTGTAGACATCAAAACTTTCAAACTCTGTTTGTAGAGGTGTAACAAATGCTTCCATGGCATAGATAAAAGTAGAACTGCGTCGATGAAGTCATTTACAACCATTTTAACGGATAAGTCAGCATTCTTTACCATCAAATATAGCTTGCACGTATAGACAGAAAAAGATTAAAAAAACAATTCCAAGTCGGCAATTTTGTTCCTTCTTCATTACTCATTTCAGATGACATCGCATCTTGTGTACGTAGAATGAACATTGTTTTATTTGGTAAAAATACGTTAAATTCTGGACTGCAGACAATAGTAAGACAGAATAAAATATTTTATGCGCGCTTGGGACCCAAAAAATATTGCATTCGCAGACATGGGAAATCGTATCTTTGCCGCAGGTGTAAAAGTTAGGTTCTGCTATGCATCAGTTAGCTAAGATTATTCTGAAATAAACCAAAAGTATATGCTGTGTCTTAATATTACTCCGTCAAGACCCCATACACAATGCACAAGTGATATTTATCGTTTTTTAAATCTTCGCACGATACAAGTTCTTCCCTGAGCTTAAGACGGTGTGTTTCATCCCGGAAAATATATTTTTGTAATTTACGAGATTTCTTTACCACACCATGAATTTTTGAAATATCAAACGTATTGCGCATTTGAAATTACTATGATTACTTTGTTATTATTATGTAAAGGTAGTTCTTGTCTCGAAATTGAAAGACTTAAACGTGTGCTCAGATTTTCCGCAGAATAACTTTAAACCATTCTCTTTCGACATTGAGAATGAAAATCAGGAGTCGAAGTGAAATTCAAAATGTCCGCCATACCTGTGCCAACGCTGTGAAGAAGAAGTGAATTTTCGAATTCCACTACAGTAGGCCGGTGAAAACTTTCGTTAATCCGTGAGCTTCAAAATGAACCCCCTCCCCCTCGCGAGGTACACTAATAACGTATTGCAAAGGTACACCAATGACGTATTGCAAAGGTACACCAATAACGTATTGCAAAGGTACACCAATAACGTATTGCAAAGGTACACCAATAACGTATTGCAAAGGTACACCAATAACGTATTGCAAAGGTACACCAATAACGTATTGCAAAGGTACACCAATAACGTATTGCAAAGGTACACCAATAACGTATTGCAAAGGTACACCAATAACGTATTGCAAAGGTACACCCAATAACGTATTGCAAAGGTACACTAATAACGTATTGCAAAGGTACACCAATGACGTATTGCAAAGGTACACCAATGACGTATTGCAAAGGTACACCAATAACGTATTGCAAAGGTACACCAATAACGTATTGCAAAGGTACACCAATAACGTATTGCAAAGGTACACCAATAACGTATTGCAAAGGTACACCAATAACGTATTGCAAAGGTACACCAAATACGTATTGCAAAGGTACACCAATGACGTATTGCAAAGGTACACCAATAACGTATTGCAAAGGTACACCAATAACGTATTGCAAAGGTACACCAATAACGTATTGCAAAGGTACACCAATAACGTATTGCAAAAAATTGTGAATCCGAACATCTGTCAGCTATTCTCATTCTAAATTACGAAGTCTATTACCAAATGAACAGGCAAAGTTTTGTACATGTGGTTGAAGTATCATCAGTAACAGCGATTGAGCGTTACAAATACAGACATAAAACTGATTCAAAGGGCTCTTGAAGCCAGACGTGTGAAAATGAATTGCCAACATTATTTTTATGTACTAGTTTAGGATACGGAAGACTATGGTTTAATGGTATCCCTTCGTTTATGTCTTGAACTCGCAACATTGGAATCAATCGTATATTTTCTTCAGAACACAAAATTCTAACCTTTGAATGGATTTTAACATGCTACTCAACGCTTGTAAGTCGCTTAAATTTCTTCAGTGAGACTGGTAAAGATTTTTAAAATTTGTATCGAAGGTGTGAGGACTACAAAACGATCAAACGCCGAGAGAATGTGGAGGATGAGCCATGCAATAGAAAACGAAATCAAGAACTGCAACTTGTCTTTCACCTAATGGAACATCATTATCGCGAGAACCCGTCCGAGGTTTTACGATTATTATTATCATTATTTCATCTCACTAAATTTACATTTACATTTAATGGAATACTGAAAAAAACATTAAGTGATGAAATGACTTTCAAATGCACGGAAACCACATCAAAAGGCTGTGAAGATTTTTTTTTAGATTTTGTTAAAAGTCATCATCAAATTTGAATGTGGAAAGTGCGACTAATAGACATCTTTGTGGCTTTGAGCTCGACTACATCACAATCATTTGTTTGACCAAAGCAGTTAGAAACAAATACTAAAGGGTGTCCCTGAGCACATTCATGTAATGGTTAATGGAGAGTGACTGTGTCTAGTCGAAATGAAACAGTTCGTGGCGAGATTAACAGGAAGGAAACAAATGCTCATGAAAATGTCGTTGTCGTTGAACTCTTTCAATGCACAATTCACGGAAGGAATAAAATATTTAACTTGTCAAATTCTGTAAAGGTATTCACAGCAGGGACGTAATAAAGAGGAGAAATTGAAATACATTAATTTACATATGACCTCGACTTGTAATTCACATGAATGATAAAAAGTTGGACAGCATATTAGGTATTACGTAATCAAAGTTCATGCAGGATTAGCGTGAAGAGAGAGACAGGTTGTGGTCGAATAATGATATAGTTTATTGAATTTTTCACAGTTTTATCAGACTGTAATTTGTATATAGGGCTCTCAGTTTGTATTCTTTAGAGAGTTTACCAAAATATTGTCACGGTGAAATCAACATGTGAAAACATCAGGCAGTAATCACCTCTTAAGATATGCTAACGGTTAAGGTAGACTCGCAATCTTTTTCATAATTCTTTCCTACGGCTTCTTGGAGCTCATTTTCAAGCTTTTGGAGTTTTGATCTGCATCTTTTTGTAAAAATCAAAAATGCAACGTTTGTCCATGGTGTAAAAGACAGAGATAGCGGCCTTTACGTATTTTATAAATGTTAGACAATTTGATAAATGTTATATACTTCGATAAATGTTAGACACTTTGTTTTTCTAGTACCGAAATTTGCAGGGTGACCCCTGATTTTTATTCTCGATTTGTTTAGAGATTGGTTGCAAGTTTCGTCGGGGAAAGTTTGAGCAAAAGTTTAAGTCTTACAATATCAAAGCGAGTAGTTCCGAAGTGATAACAACTCTATTGCGCGGATTCTGATATAGCAACTCTGCATGTTTACGTCACTTCCTGTGACACACGTACTGAGAAGTCAAGATTTAAAGAGAACTTAATCACACTTGACTTGGGAGATTGAAAGTTGATTCTTCACAAGGTTGAAATCAGGGACAGCATTGCAAGGCGGGTAATGTGGTCTGATCACTCTATCATGCAATGCCATTCTTTCAACATGACTAAAATAGCGTTCAGTTCTTTCAAACTTCAAATGACTTTTTCAATCTTGAAATTCTATGAGACTATTTCAAGTGCAACATATCGTTCCGTCTTAATCTTGTAACCTTCACCGTCCTTTCTGTCATTCATTACAAAATACTTTATGGGACGTTGTCCCTTTCCTACACCATCGATTTCGTCCATATCAAATCAGATGTATTAAAGTTTGTGTTCTCTATCCTCAAACCAGACCCTCTCTCGAACGCTTCATTTCCTATCACATCCTGTCTGTGATCAAAAGCAAATCTGGCACTTCCTTTTTCTACTGCTAACGGCCAACCACTCCTAGAATCCAGCAAAAACGAATAGGTTGTTATATGCTGGTTAAGAACAGTTTTACAGTCCCTAACTCCAATAATGAACTAACGGTCGAGCTCGCTTAGGTGAGACGGTTGTTTCATCAGACAGATGGAGCTGACAACTAAACTATAGAGACTGATCGTTTTTGCTGACACATCTGTTGCTAAAACCTAATATTAACAATGAATGATCAACGTCGAAAGACATGTATCATAAAATATTACCAAAGAGCTAAGCAGAAGTACTCTTAGGCAGCAACTGAAAGTAAACCAAACATTTCTATTTCAACCTGTATGTACTTATGTACGTATGCATGTATATATGTACATGTTCAAAATCGCGTGTCATGAGTCTCTCCATGGAAAGCTTAGATAAAAAAAATTCAATCAATATCTGGTAAAATTCCTAAACTGCGTTCACGACTTAAATACATAATGTACTATCAGGTATATGAAACTGGTGGTCGGTCCTAAAGGGAAACGGTTTTCTTCGAATACACTACGTAATGATTTAACTAGCCAGCAGTACAAGAGGCGCTTCGGGTTTTTTATATTTTCGATGATAAATAACCATAGATGCGAACACTCACTACAAAATCTCCTACAGCTTAGCGAAAGGATGGCTGGAAAGTTTGTGAAAGAAATCAAAGCGTTGAAAAAATTTGCTTGTGAGGAATACTGTATTTTACAAAAACTTTAAAATGTCTTATTTGGAACTCAGTGTATTTTGGCAAAAACGGTCTCAATAAAGAAATGTATCAATATTCGTTTGCACTTTATTCAAAGTCCCATCGAAAAAATAAGATGTGTCTTCTGTATGCATGATAATCTTTACATTGCGATAGTTGTTTGAATATGAAAAAATTGCTCGTCAGCGTTTCTCATCACATCATGATTTTATAATCTTTTGTTTGATATTAAGCAATTAAGAAAGGTGTCACAGTGTTCGACTCGTTAAAAGAGCAATTACTGGGAGAAATGAGAAATGACAAGTTTTAATTTCTCCACAGTTCCTTTCAGTCCTTTCATCTCCTCGTCTCTTGCTACTTATTACTTTCAAAGTGACCAACAAAGTTATAGACATTCTAGTTTATAGGGCATTTACTAAATGAATCTCATTTCTATGTAATTATTATATGCTCCAGTCAATGTAATAATATCAACCAAACATACTAACAATAAAGAGTGGGGAATTTGGATTGTAGGTTATTTAGTTCACAGAAAAATCGATCAACTGTCTATTATTTATAAGATTTCAAATCCGTTTGAATATATCCGATGTTTATTTATGTTGGTGAGCTGTCGACGTGGAATTCATGTTTCAGTGGTACGCCTTAGTTCTCTGCATAGCTTTCCAGACAGAATGCTCCCCGAGGACAGATCGCACTCTCAAATACGTTCTGGTCTGACCCTTGTGGTGCCTCATTTTGAAGCTCTTAGAGTATAGGTAAAGTTTCCACCGTCTTAGTTTTGTGAAAATCAAAAATTTAATTTTGCCCATAAAACACAGGTAATGCGGCCATCTTGAATTATCGGTAGATGTCAAGTAATTTGTTTCTCTTGTGAAAAGTGCAAGGTGACCCCCGATTATTATTCTTGGTTCGGTGAGACCATGGTTGAGGGCTTCCTTGAGGAGAGATTGAAAAAGGTTTTTCTTTCACTTTCGATGCGTCTACTACGTTAATACACTTGTCAGAAAAGAACAGAGGGCGGGAAGACAGCCACCTGTACTGTACATGATTATAAAAAAAACTTGTCAATTGTAAATGATTTATCAGAGCAAGAATATCTGACATATGTCTAGCACTTTAAACAATAAAAGTGCAAAACTTGCTAAACTCGGAATGGGACGAAAGAGAGTGGAAATACAATAGCCGAATAGTAATATAATCAGCAGGTGTGTTGCAACCCTAAGAGATACTGCCACCTTGAAAACTATGAGGGGCGATAGATAGTTGAAACATGCATATGGCAAGTGAAGGCCTTACGCGAGGGGTATTTCTATTAGCTTCGAGTATCATGCAACATCGAATGTACGCGCACACTGTGCCATGGTTACCCCATGGAAACCGTTTAAATGCGTGATGTTCATTCATCATTTGGATTTATTTGAAACGATTTGTTGTTCAAATGCCTGTTGTATCGGTTTATTCTCATTCTAACAACCCGTGTCAGCAATTTCTTATGTTTCGGGGAGCTTAAAAACATAGCATTGACGTTGGATTAACACACTTCTGGCAATTTTTAGGACAGGGCGGGAAGTTCAAGGTCAAACGCCATGAGTTTTAATTGCCCTCATATTTCATTTATCCACGATTTCTGATTGAAACACATCTTGTATCGCGGACTGAACCTGTCCTGACGTTTAGTTTCCCGTGCCTCCAAGAATTGAGAGCCAAGCAGTCTGATAACCAGGTAGGGATACACGCTGGTCCGGAAATGCAGATTAACCAAGAAGAATGTTTATGATCTTCTCCTGTTAAATATCAGCGACTCGACATGTTAGCGCTTTTTACATCACTCCGTGAATCAACTAACATGTACCACATTATAGTATATTTTCTCTATCATTTTGGCATTGTGGGTCTCGGGTGAATTATACTGTGGACATATCACCGAGAGCATTGTACCCGAGCAAAACGACTCGCCAAGACGTCTTGACTGCTCTATTGAATAAGAGTCATTGAAGACTGGTGTTACAAACTGCATGAAAATACTATGAGCAGACGATTTCGTTCGTAGACATGCACTGTTTTCACTTCCCTGACCTGAAACTAAAAGCTAATTTGAAGATCTTCTCTGTAACCGCTGCTATAATACGGTTTTCCAAATCAAACACAACATAAAAACTAAACTTCTCCATTCTTGGCATACACTTTCTTAAATCAATAAAATCTTCCCCCCCCCCCTTTTGTAACTTGATCAAGTTTGATCAATTATTCATCATATTATGGGATAGTAATCTGCCAAACAACATCTGAAGGACCTGAGTTTCGACAGTGTATTAATACATTCTGCCTGACGTGGCTTGTGACCGAACAGATGTAACGACTCTGGACCTTTGTTAAGATGTCGCCGACGTCGGTGGACCTCCTCGTTCCGGGCACGACCGTCCTGCTCTTGTCTGACCAATGTGTGATTAAAATCTTGAAGGGAGATGAATTGAGTCAAATGCCTATTAGATGTGTTAAGTGGGCTGTTTGAAGCACGGCCGTAGGAAACAAAGTACTTGCTGAAGACTTGTTGAGTGCAATACGTCCGTTGGCTTGACCTACTTTGCTGATTAACACACGGTTATTCTCTCACATTCACGCGCCCTCTCTGTCTCTATCTATCACTGTCTATCTCTGTCTGTCATGTCAGTTGCTCTCTTGTGTCTTTCCATGTAGCTCTGTCTGTCCCTGTCTGCACGCCTGCTTGTCTTTCTTCCAGCTTTCTTCTGGTCGCTTTGTTTGCCTGTATTTTTCACTTTCTATATCTTTTTTCTTCTGTCTCTGTCTGTCTGTTTGTCTGTCTCTCCCTCCCTCCCCCTCTCTCTTACGGAAGATTTTATGTACTTTTAACATCAAACCAGAAATCTGCGAATTCACCATTTGAGAGTTACGAGCATCATTCCGGCGGGTTGTGTATTAACATGAAAGTAATATTTCCTTTAATACCCTTGAATTCATCTTCACTGCGCTTTCCATACAAATAACTATCCTCCTCTACGATATTAGCTTCGGAGAACCCACAATCAATAACGAGCTGTTCTAGTTGATTCCTGGTTCCCTGACACAACAGAGCCGCGTACACATCGTATGAATAATCTTTATTTTAAAAAAGAAACTTCTATCAGTAAATCGAAATAAATGTTTTCCTCATAATTCTATTCCTAAACCCTTCATAGTCGTATGTCACTGCCAGTGTCTTGCAGCTAGCATGGACCTCTCTCCCATTCCTCTCTCGTCTTTATATCTCCTTTCCCTCTCTGTCTCTCTATCACTCTCTGTCTGTCTGTCTGTCTGTCTCTGTCTGTCTCTGTCTCTCTCTCACTGTCTCTCTCACTGTCTCTCTCAATGTAAGTTGATTGAAACCATTTAAACGAAATGCACAGTGCAATGAGCGGAGTTGTTACACATGGTTTGGGGGAAACAAGCTATAGATAAGATTCTTCGAACAAATGTCAAAGGCGGAAGGATATTTAGCTTCAAGTGTCAGTGTGATATTACCGTTTGAAATTTTGCGCGATATGATATATTCTCTCAAATCGAAATAATCCACACCAGCCCATGTCATCAACGTTATTATCATAACATGGTCCTCATTTGCGTGTTATCGTCACAATTGTCGTAGCATTTAGAAATTTAAAATTGATTTCATCAGCTACAATTTACTTCCCTTTAGAAAATTTCCAACTCCATTCGTGACATATACTACTGGTATTGATAGATAGATAATATCTATCTATCTATCTACCTACCTATCTATCTATCTATCTATCTATCTATCTATCTATCTATCTATCTATCTATCTATCTATCTATCTATCTATCTATCTATCTATCTATCTATCTATCTATCTATCTATCTATCTATCTATCTATTCATCTATCTATCTATTCATCTATCTATCTATTCATCTGTCACTCTAATTATCCAATTATAAATCTATCTAATAGTATCTGACTAATTGTCTCTCTGTCTGTCTGTCTGTCTGTTTGTCTACATATTGTTTGATAGTTATGTAGTTTTACAGGCAGGCAGATAGAATCATGCATATCTCCGCATTATTTATAATCATTGTAGACTGTTATTTTCGTTCACTGCAAAGTAGTTGCAGACAATTGTCAATGATTTGATGAAGGCAGTGTTTCTGTCCAATTTACCATTTACATGTAAAGGATAAAACTTTCAGTCAGTGACATGCCTCCAAATAGGAATTCATCGAGGGAATTTTTTGTCCATAAAGCTGTACATAGAGACAATAACCTCAATAAACTACTAAAAAGTTTTGGAGACGCCGTACTCTAAATTTTCTATATCACATCTTTACCGTCAATATTCGGAGAAGAGGAAAGTCAAATATCATCACAATAAAAGACGGGTGTTCAGAAAATAATATTTAATATAAATAATGAACAATAATTTTTAAAATATTGATCACAATTTTAACGTGAAATGGTTACTGACGTATGATCTCGCCGCGCGTCATAAAGTATTGATAGGGTTGTGATGGGTACATAAATGTTTTCGAAGTCATCTCACATTTGCCTTGCTCTTCAATCGTGATGTTTAAAAATCCCAGAGCAGCTTTATTAGGATGTAAAAAACAGATGAGTTATTTGATGGTACAAATTATGTCGTGTTGAAGAGCATACAGTGTCAACAGATCAAGCCATGCGTACGAACGTCGATGCCTTAATCGGTACCGCTGCCACGCACCAACGATATTTCTCTCCTCGGCATCACTGTCGTTTGTGGACAAGTTGAAATGCCGGTCTTCAAACACAATGCGTGGATTTCTCAAGAAAAATAACGACGACTTACTGAGGAATCAGCGATTAAGTATGAAGCTCTCGGTGAATAAATTCAATGCGTCGATCAGTTGACGTGGTCAGCCCAGTTAACGCGTAGCAGAATTACCTGGTACCAGAGCGTATTAGTTGAGAAAGCCGAAATATAGACAGCAGAACGCGACTCTCGGGAAACGAAACAGGACTATCACGCGGACGTTATTGTTTATATGCATCTTTAAGTTTCAACATCTTAAAACATCATGCTAAAAGATTCTTCAAAATTTTGAACATTTTCCTTAGAAAACGGCGAAGTCTATTTCATTCATTTTGCCTATTTTTATCATTCATTTGCAACTCAGTTCTTTCATCACTCTTTTGTTTTCAGAAGGACTTTCAGTCTTCGTTGTCTTTGAGCTCCGTGTTACCTTCTGTCATTTTAGGATAACTCATGAGATAAAACGCGCCTCGGGTACATGAATTTGGACTTTCAAACATTTGTAGTACATATTTGGTCTGTCACTTATATGAGGGTTCATGTTGAAGCTCACGAAGTAAATAAAGTTTCCACCGAAGTAAATAAAGTTTCCACCGTCATATTCTTGTGAAAACAGAAAAAATCGGATATTTTGAATGTGAAATGTCGCTAAATATAGGGCAATTTGTTTCCCTAGCATGAAATTTTGTACAGTGATCCCTGACTTTGTAATCTCGATTTCTAAAAGGAATTGTTAAATGATGCTTTACAGCGAAGTTAAAGACTTTCAATTTTGAGGTGCGTACTGAACTGTTGAGTTTTAATATATAAATCAACCAGAGGGTTAATCACACAAATTAGATTTCCTGCCAGTTCAGAGAAACTAAGAAATGCGAAGGAATGCTTTGAGGGTGTCAAGCTCAAGGATGTCACGTTAAAGTCACGTGACAGTACGTACATGACGCAACAGAAACGTCAGTGGGTTCCGATGGAAAGTTTTCAGCAGAGACTGTGACTCATTCCGAGCAGTTCATTGATTATTTCTCTCCATGCTTCGGATTACTTCAACGAGAAATAGCTTTTATTATGAGTTTGGAGTCTGCAATCAGAGGCACACCGTTTCTCATTGTCAATACACACTATAGGATATGACAAAGATTGACTTTCCTTAACCCGTGTAGGGTTCCAAACAAAATACTCTTTCGTGATTTACGTGGTTTTCTTAGGCCAAGATCCATCTTCTTTGGTTTGATATCCCTCATGCGTGGAGATTACCACAAATGAGATGCAAATTTACTCTGTAATTTCACACCGAAAGAGCGAATTTTTTGCCCAGGAAAATATCGATTCATACGATTTTCAACTCAAACCCGTTTCTGTCATATAGCTGTGGGCCGACATCACATAATTTCCTTCCGGACTCCAATCTTTGTTTATCGACATCGTGATATTAGCATCTGGAATTTTCCATAAATGTACCACGGAAACCATGTTTGTACTGTTTACTTATTTCTGTCGTTTCATTCGGCGCCATGGTAACGTGATTTGAATGAAAAAAAATCCGAAAACAGGCAACTAGCAAAGTGTGCAACGTGTGTACATGTAAGAAGCGGCATGTCTTTTGACCCGCGAATGAGTACTAACTTTACTCTTTCAATGTTGGCACGGGACTGCTTTCATGGAGTTGGTCTTCATAATGCGAACGGAAGTTGAAAGAGCAAAGTGTTTATGAGGTAGGAACGGAATACATCACACTTTTTGGTATTTCACATAGCCTTGCATGGAAATTACTCAAATAAAATTTTGATGGTGTTTTGAAAGGAAAGTTGATGTTTTTAGATTCGTAAATTAAATATCATGGTAATAACTCCTCCTTGCTTCATTTTGGGAACTCTTGAGTAATATTCTAGTTACGGAGAGCACAAACATGCTTTACTTGAAATTTCAGATGGGGCTAGCAAACAGGCTTTCGAAACCGATTAATTTCAAGTCGTAAGATTAACAATGGCCTCCCATATAGATAAACATATACTAAACTACTTGCTAAAGATGGAACTTCAACTTCTTACTGTTATGGCGTACGCAAGTCAGAACATTATTTTGGCAACACACGGTGTAGAGTCACCAAGGGACACCGCGATTTCAAACATTCACATTCTGAGGTATAAAGAACATGATCTCGAAACCTGATTTCATATTCTTGTCCGACCTTCTTCTATCCCTTATTTATTATATCGTAGAAGATCGTGACTTGTAAAATCATTGTTTTCCTCGAGTATTCTGTTCACTCCACGGGGAGTTTATGAAGCGAAATTGTTACCGCGCAACTTTTATTGAAGAATTTTTACACGGCAGTGTGTTGAACCACCCCGAGTCAGGCTGTGTTTTAAATTTTTATCGCCTGCGCCGTTAACGCTTCAGCTGTCGGCCTACCCTATCGAAAGTGTCGCGAGCAGAGTATCAAATATTAAAGTGTAATAAATACACCATCATCAGTTTTTGTTAGCCTAGAGCTGCTTATCCGCGTCTAGTAAAGATTAATTTTTATATTTCATTCGAATAACTGTGGATAGTTTTCAAGATTTGTACTGTGAAAAGTACAGTTTACGTTTAATGAGAATCCCTTCGGCAAGGAAAATGTTTTAATTGGCAACTACTGATCTCTTCGCGTACAGTACAAAGGCATGACTCAACAAAACGACGAGAAAAAGTAAAACGTGTAGATTTCCCTCACCTTATTTACCTAGCAATAATCGAACAATGAAGTTGTGCATGCATGTGAAATGACAGCGAAGATACTGCAGTACTATGCAGATTTATATTTATTTATTTATTTATTTATTTATTTATTTATTTATTTATTTGTTTGTTCATTTATTTATTTGTTTGTTATTTTATTTATTTATTTTATTTGCAACGTCGTTAGCGCGCAAGTTAGAGGAAATTCAATATAGATGTGTTACTCTTGGGTAATTCTCGTCATGTCTCGTCACAAGTTCTCATTTATTTCCTTTTTATTACCAAGTCTCGTCGGGTTCAAACTTTTTCTCTCTTTCTCGATTACAAATAATCACACTAATGAATACTGATTTTAGGATGACGAGATGTTAAAGGCGTGGGTGTCGGAAGTCAATTGCAAAGTAAATCGTCCCCCACACTTACGTATAGGCTCTGGTTGTAACGTCTATCCGGGTGCTGTCGGTGACACCTTTTGCGTCGATGTTTGACCTCTGACACGGCGCTTCCGAGTTCGCCATAACAAGAACCAATAAAGTCCCTCCCACGGGGGTTTTTCCTATGAATGAATAAACGACCCCGACTCTCTCCTTAGACAAGGATTGCCACGAGTTGTGATGGCGATCACGTTTATTGTAAAACGATTTTGCCTGTACAGCTCAACACTAGAATGCCAATTCTTTGGCATTATAAATTCCTTTGAAGCAGTCAAACATCGGCGATTGCTAGAGAAGAGTGGTGTTTTCTTCGAAAAGGTCATTAAGATACCACAGACACTGTCATTCAAATCAGGGATCGGCAGTCTGCCGGACGAGTCAACTCTTCCCTATATCTGACGAAAAAATAGTTTCCAAATCAAGCGCTTTAAATAAATTTTTTGTTTGCCGTCCGCGTGCTGGTAGGTTTTTTCAGAGAAAGTTACGAAATAAACACAATGTTTACACTATTTATACGAATAAAAATACTATTTTTCCTAAGGAAACCAAATAAAAATTGAACACATGTTTTGTGTTTTGCCTGTGTTTGTTTTTCTTCCTGACTGGCTCGTACGTTTTTCAAAAATTCGAGGACCGCAAACAAAGAATTTCTTTAAATGGCCTCCGTGAAATAAATATGTAGTGTATCGGCAAAGATAATCATCGGGGGGGGGGGGGAGGGGGGGAGTGTATTCACTTACTAAGCTTACACATTTTATGACTTGACTATTAATAACCATGGCAACAAGTGATGCGTTCAAACCTAAACAAGTTTACCAGGGAAAAGGTCATTCACATATTTTATCGTTGCGCATTCTTAAATCAACCTGTGACATATCGATATACTGCAGCTTGACACATTTATGAGCAGACGTGTGTTTGCTCACTCACATTCGAGTTAATTGACCGGCTAATATCAGCAAGATGTGACATACAAGTCCATTGAAGGTGTAAAACATATCACTTGCAACAATAAGTATAAGTCTCCAGTGATTTCCGCTGTTTGAGAGGCAACAATCTTACCGCCAAAATCACTTTCACATTTTATTTCGAACTAACAAACGTCGTTGAAGTGACTGTGTGGCGAGTGTATGCTACTGTCTCGTTGTCGTTTATCATTCCTGCGGACGCGCGAAAAGCGCTCACATTTTGGCGGTAAAATCAATTGCGAAAGTTTCTGTGAAATTCGTAAGCACCACGATACCTCAGTGTCTATTATCTCTACAAATCAATGAACTCACTGCATGCTCGCTGTCGCATAAGAGTTCATTGCACGTTAAGCATCCAACATGATGCAGATGTTCGTATTTGCGCTTCAATTTTCTCATGTGATAGATCGCTCTGCAAACAAGAGTTGGCGGTTCTAACGACATCGTCTGTCTCTTGTTAACATAAATTCTGGCGATATCCGCGTCGGGGAATGTACCGACACGAGAGACATGTTTACTACATAATGTCCTGCGTGAGTTACACAGGGTGATTTGCTAAATGGCAAACTTTTTTGAAACAAAGGAATCGACTTTAAAAGACTTAGACTTCAAGTCTTCAAGTGTAAGATTTGTATACTATTTATAAACGGATCAATTTTCTACGCCAGTTCTATATTTTTCAGCGGCCTTTTCACTGCAGATCATATCAATCATGGCTATTTTGAATTCTCAGATTTTTGATAATTTTTTCCTCCTATAAATTTGTTCCAGGTGATTGCACTGGAATATTTGACGTTTTACCGAGGAATGTATTAACACACGTTCAAACAAGCTAAGAGTATCGTGACTCGTAAAAAACTTCCATTAAAATACAACGTTTCCTCACACACCTTGCTCTCGATAATTTATTGTAGGAAACTACAACTAATTTAATTTTTAAATTTTCGGTTATTCAACAATCCCAAGAGCTATGCAACACTGTGTAAAATCTCAACAAAACACGAGATCAAATCACGATGAATTACGAACACAATCACCAGCAAATATCGAAGAAAGTGTCACTTTTGTCGAAAACTTTCAATGGCGTTTGCATCTTAAACTGAAACACATAACTAGTGACCTCGAGTTAACCTTTTCAAACTTTTTCTGCGGAGATTACGCGAGCGTGAAACTGTCAGAATTTTTCACTTTTCAGTACGAAATCTCGCTGCGAACCATTGTCGATGGAAATTGTACCGCTGTCTGAGATTTCAAAGAGTATGGCGAACAAAGAGTGAAAATTCGTCTATCAGTGACCAGAACAAACAAGTTTTGCCTTTTGTCAGTTCGAGTAATGTAACGATCTGGGATCTTTGGAAACTAGGCATGTGAAGTCTTGCCGCATAACGCGTGCCTTTCTAATCGAAACCCACATTAAAGATAAATTGGTGAACATATCGACTGATTTATGTTTTAACTTGATCGCACAACACTTAAGACTAAATGGATTCTGTTTATTTATCTCCCTTTTTTCGGAGTGAAAAGACAATAGAATGTAATATTTAGACTGAAAATGTAGCGAAATTTGAAAGATCAGTCTCAAAACTTTGGATTACGAAACATTGCTCCTTTCATCAGTACTGACGCCGCTGTTTTCGTCATTACCAACAAACTTCATAGGTTATCTGACATTTTCACGAATGTAGAGAGAACAAGAGCCTTAGAAATATTGTGCGACGTTCCAACAACATTTAAGGTTAATGTGTTCGCGTAATTAATTTTTTCCCGCTGGATCTACGGTACAGAAGATGTTTTAGTTGAGGACACACCATACTGGTGTGGGGTTTGAAGGTAAGGGAGCCGTCATTATTTACGGCCTGGGGGGGGGGTCGGAGGAATTGCTTTCGAAACTCCAAAAATTCGAGTAACCCCCCTGCCAACCATGACGTGTTTGAGTAACCCCCCTCTCTGCTACAGAAAATTTGAGTGACCCCCTCCCCCCCAAACAAATATGGGAAAGTTAAATATCTATACAGTAAAATGGATTGCTGCTGCTACAGGCCCTGTACAGACCCTGATTAAACCCTGTGGTATAGGTCTTTGTCGGAAGGAGGTTCCAATTGCTGTGGCAGGGGCTGATGTACAGGTCTGTATCCAGTGCTCTGGTGATATGCAGTTATTCTGTAGGATTTTTTTTAAGAGGGGGAAGATGTGGTGCGAAAGCACCACAAGAGACCACATAAGCGGTCGCGGGGGGAGGTCAGGAGGGGGGTGTCCCCCTCCTGCCATTGGAGCTTTTGAAAAATAGAGGTTAAAATGGTGTTATTTGGTGGCACTTGGGGAGTATTTTTTCGTATAAAAAACTCAAAGGAAAATAAATCTGAGACAGTATTCCAAAACTTATATTGCAGTTCATTGATTTCAACTATATTTTTTGAAACCGAAAAAATAGCGACAGACATACATTTATTCACATTTATTATTTATTATTATTTTCCTGCAATAAAAGATGGGTTTGTTGTCAAGGCATTCAACTGGTTTTAAAACTTTATAGCATCAGAATAAGCTTGCTTTACACATTTTCCCCTATCGGTAACCTATACAATGTAGAATATAGAAAGCAGACGTTTCTCATTAATGATCAGGCAGTATATCAATCTTAATCAGGAAATACTGAAAAATGTACTCAGTACTAGCCTCTAACATAAGGCTTGCCACGTCGAATAGCTGATCATTCTCGTCTGAAGATCACAATAACGTGAAACACATAGTGTAATGAGATTTTAGTTTCTACTTGAAACCACCTGTATTATGATTTATATATATATATATATATATATATATATATATATATATATAATATATATATATATATATATATATATATTATGTGTGTGTGTGTGTGTGTGTGTGTGTGTGTGTGTACACAAATACCGGGTATGAATATACATATCTTTACTATTATTGTTGTATTAATTCGTAACTCCACTAAATGCTTCAATACATGTCAACAAAATTGAGTAGCCCCCCCCTTTCTTGTTCTCCACTTTTGAGCAACCCCCCTTGTAGCTTTCGATTTTTTGAGTGACCCCCCCCCCTCAGATTCCTCCGAACCCCCCAGGCCATAAATAATGACGGCTCCCTAACATGGAGACCTTTCCACATACCTCAGCCTGAAACGCAAAATATGTTTTTTAGTTTGTTTACTGTCCATACCTGATGCGACAGAACGGATTTTTTTTTTGTGGCCTTGTAGGTAGTTCATGTGAAGATGGAGTTTTTCTTCTGAGAGAAGAGAGCCAAACACTCTTGTGTCTGACAGATCAAACCGGAAGTTGTCGAGAAAAGACAAGCAAACAAACAAACTAATTGACCACATGATGGAAATCCTTCTTAGGTACCTTGTGATTACTAAGGATTTAAATATATTTTGTGCCTGCAACCACCGAGTGACATCGTTTAAAGGGGCAGTTGCTTTAGCTATCAATATTTTTTCACTATTTTGTTTTTTAATGTCGACCTTAATCTGTTTTGCTGTTCTCTAAAACATGTTGTTGAGATACACGGTATTCAGTTTGTCAACTCAGCATCATGTACGTGTGTAAACTGTATTAATATTGTTGAAAAGTGAATTCTTGTCCAGGCTTAACTTGAACTGTAAACAACCAAGGTGCATTTTACATGTATAGTTGATGTGTTGACACGTTGATTAAAGGGCAAGTAATACTAAATTTTGATGATTTTTTCAACATTTTTATTTCGTATATCAATTTCAACTTCTTTTTCTACTCCCAAAAGAATGTTGAAACACCCACTATTAAGCTTGTCGACATAGCGTCAATATGTGTACAATGCATTGTTATTGTTTACATTTGACTTCTAGTCCGGACCAGAAGTCACTTTTCAACAATAACAATGCAGTTTACACATGTATGGGCTGTTTTGACAAGCTGAATACTGTGTATCTCGACATGCTTTGGGGAGTAGAACAAGGAATTATGACTGGCATTCAAAACAAAAATGATGAAAAAATTATCAAAAGTTGGCATTATTGACTCTTTAAGTGGGTGTTTCAACATGATCTTGAGAGTATAACAAGACCTTGCTGTTGACATGCAAGCCCCCCAACATGAAAATATCATCATAGGTTACAACTCCTGATCCTTTCAGCCACAACTCTATTTTCCGCGATGAAATTTTTCCACAGCTCTGATTGTCACCATTACATTGAAATAGTGAAAAAAAACTTACAAAGAACGAATAACTTCAGCGAGATTACAAAATCGACCGCGATTCTTGAAAACGGTCGGCAATATAACGGCAAAGCAGTATTGAAGTGGCTTCGAACGCTTGGAATATCCAAAGTGAATACTGAATTCTAAATCTACCTAAAACGGGTTCTCAATCACTGTTAGGCTTTGATTGTCAATAAAATACTGAGAAACAAACAACAGGCGCCAGTTTGGCGCTGCGTCATTAATGATGAATTTATTGTCCATTTGTAGGACGCGTGCATCAACGTACACATTTTTTATGTGGGACTAGTAGTTTATAAGTTACTCCTGAATTTGTCGCAGCGCTGTTTTCGTTTATTTGTAGTTGATAATGGATTCGTCGTACGGTATCTGTTAAGAAATGCATGCCGGTAAGCGAGCATATATCGACAAGGGACAGCGAAAAAGCAATACAATATCTATTAAGCTTTGTGCAGAGGTGATAATTGTGATTATTGTCATGCGTAAATTAGAAAAGGGCAGTAAATCTGCACACTGTATTAACCGCGCACTAAAGAAGTATGTGTGCGACATGGATAATTTGAAAGAAATATACAAGTTATCCAAAACTTTACACTTTCTTGTGTGAGTTCGCCGTGGCACAAAATGGTGCCGAATCGATCGATATTGCAGGCATCCGACGGACAAACAACGAAAGGGCAAATGAATACATCCTAGATTGGCTGTTACGCGGATCTTTCACCGCGAGTCTTTCCAATTTCTCGAAAACAAGCAACGTTAAGCTACTGAAGTGACTGTAAAAACACCTCACATGTCACTAACACTTCATTACGCACTGAACGGTTCCGGCATCGTGGACGTTCGGAGCGAGTTTGCACGACACGGCATTGAAGTGTAAACTGCGAATGAATTGTAGAGGTAGCGGTGGTGTCTGGCCTCGCCTGATTGGTGAAGATGATGTCGTTTATGAATTTCAAGATAAAAGACATATATGTCAAGTAGTTATGTCGTTAACTTCTTGACGCCTCTGTCAAATTTGCTTTGTCGGCTCTACTAAACTAACCCTGAATTTCCTGTTGACACGTTTTTGATGAAGATATTCTTCGACAAAATTACTGTAAGAATAATGCCATTGATGTCAATCGGTGAATTTTTCCTTTCATTAACTATTCCGATGGCTCTTTGCTGAAAAAAGTTTATAATTTGTCTTGCTATTGTGACCGATGGCATTACAAACGTGTTTAGTAATTGTCATGAACAGCGAGAAGTCATCACACAATGGATTCTCATGAAAACTATAGCGAATATTTGACTAGCGCCCCCTATAGTTAAGCAAAAATAAATTTTTAACTGGAACATGATATTTGACAAAAGTGATGCGATGGCACGTTTTCCCCTTATTTTCTTTTCCCAAACCAGTTTTGTTTGAGATTGTTACCGGAATAGCTTCCGCTCATGTAAATTTTCATGTTGCAAATTTAAAAACACTCTAAGGCCAAACAAAGAGATTGTGCTAGCTGTTCCGATAACCCCACCTATCCTATTTTTTACCAGTCAAACCCTTAACTTTTTAGAGCTACGTAAACACGGAAGTGAAAAAAAGAAAAAAACGTTAAATCACGCGTTCGTTACTTGGTATTTGATTTTTGCTTGAACGGGGATGTCTTTTTGTGTTTTTTTTCCTTTTATATGTATGATACATTTTTCTGGAAATGTTGTGGCCAGTGTTTGACCGCCCTGAACCCTTTGAAAATGCATATTTAGAAATAAAAATATTTCGGAAGAAAAAAATTCCGGCCGACCTACCTACCCTATTTTTGAAAACCACGTTATCGAAACAGCCAGTTTTTATTTTTTTGCCTAACAATCTAAGGCACGTTTGTACAGATTCAAACTTTCAATCATTATGAGAGTTAATGATGTATTTATTTTCATTTAAATATTATTCCGACGAACCTCTCACCGCAACTGTCTAGCAATCGAATTAAAACATCACTTTGAACCCGGTGTTTCAGTTGAGTAAAAAAATTTGCCCATTCTCTATGAACAAAACTTCTTCATTTGTAAAGGCGAGTGTCAGGATTATAAAAGCAGCACAGAATAGATCCTTTTCACCTACGATTCTATCTGCACTTCAAGCTTGCAGCTCGTGTAGCATTACCATAACCCCTACATTCAGTATAAATTATCACGTTTTGTACACAGACTACTTAAACGCAGAGTAGAATCTCGTTTGCAGATTAATTCAAATGTACTTTCCCCCAGGTCATGAGTGCGTCTTGTGATTGGATGAGAGCTAAGCATTTTAAAATAAAAATTTGAATATAAAACACGCAAACATGACACAGACTTTTAGAATGAGTCAATCAAAAGGCGTAACCTTTTGATGACGTGAGACGGCTTCTTAGCCATCATTCAAAGAATTTAATGACCTTCCGATAAAATTTATCACCGCGTAGAGTCATCAAGTTTCAAAGAAATAAACCTGGCTGGGTGAACTAAATGAAGTATTTGTATGGAAAGACATCATTCCTTCAGTATATTTGAGCATTTTGCTATTTTGTTTTCTGTCTGTCTTCCTCGCCTTGCTTCTAGCGTTTACACGTTCACTGGAAATCTCTATAACAAAGGCAGTGAACGGAAGATAACCCACGCCAGCTGATGAGCGAATGCATCTCTTCCAATGTGAACGCTGAAGAAAAAAAAATAAAAATATGTCACTTCGCACAAATCTAGACGAAACAGGACACGAATAATGTATGCTCGTGCGCCCAACGCCGACAAACATTATAGTTTTACGCGATATTTACCCGAGCATTGATTATCTCACGTATTGGTCACACGGCGCCCGAGCATCGTGAGGTCTATCGGGAGAACCGCCGACAGATGATACTTGGGAAATCGTGACACCACGATAAAGGACGAGTTCAGTGTATCGCACGTTTCCCTCATGGTTCCGGTTGGTCCTTTTTTGGCGGATTTCACTTTGAAAGACTAGAATACGGAATTATTGAACCTCTTTGCAAACTCAATCGAAGAAATAGCGATAGTGCATCATATAACCTACACATTTTATCAGTTTCTCATAACGCAATCGCCACAGGAGGCGCGTCTCATAGTAATCATAACAGCGATATGTTACACATACATTTAGTGCAAGTGAGTATCATCATAAGTGTGATCTGTGATTATCTAGCCTTAATGTTGCGTTAAAGTGTCTCTACAAATAATGCAAAGCATAGTGTCTTATATTGTCACTAACATGCAAAATTGAATATTTAATGAGACCTCTGACAACACAGGAGCACATATTATGTACTTCTCTCCACTAATGTACATAGGAGTGGCCTTCATTAGGAAACGTTGGCTGTAAAATGAAAATAAATCAGGTTTAAATATTTTCAATATGCTCTCACTTGACTTGCTTATGTACAATATGCAATGTGTAACTCATTTGTGGAGTATTTAATATGCCGATTTTCATGTTCTTGTTGGTTGTTTGTATAGGCTGCAGCAACCTTATATTGAAGTGCACACTCCACATCTGAGGCACATCGCAGATGACTAGAAAGCTGAGGCCATGGGCGATGCCTACGAGAGATTTTCAGTGAGAGAGTGCCAAGTAATGAAAAATCAGGTTTAAATATTTTCAATATGCTCTCACTTGACTTGCTTAGGGAGCCTTCAGTAATTACAGGGGGGTGGGCCGGGGGAATTTCGCGAACACCTGTACCGTAAAATGTGACCCCCCCCAATCCTCCTGTCTAAAATGTGACCCTCCCCCTTGTCCGACATTCTAAAACTTGACCCTCCCCCCCCCCAACCACTGCGGTATTCTCCCGGGAATAACTGAAACAGTATCAGCTAATTTACATAACAATTGGTCATTGTTATGTTAGGGACAAATTACAGAGGGGAGGGCTGGTGTTTTGGAGGGACAGTCGCAATTTATCACGCAAGAATTTTTGAAGAGATATGGTATTTCATACAGTTTAGGGAGGGTCACCATATTTTGTGCAACTATAAGAAGGCAAGATGTAGCTGATTTAGTGCTTCATCCAAAAATATCAAATCATAATACATGGGAGTCTATCAGGCAAATTATTGACAATTTACCCCCACAAAACATGCTATATCTATATTTTATATATGTTTGATAATGTATTTAAATGTACTTTGCTTGAATAGGGAAGTAAAATGAACTTTTGTGTACAAGAAATTGATTTCTGAATTTCATCTAAAAAGTTGGTTCACTATCCATGGTGTTTATGATGAAATTATGAATAGTTTTTTCCAATACAAAAATAGGTAAATCTTTGCATTTGTGTACTCTTGATTATTGATATTAATTTTCTTGATAAGACTAGAATGGTTACAAGTCCATGGTTGTGCAAGAAATTTGATTTTGGAATTTCACCAAAATGTCGATTCACTGTGCATTGGGGTCTATGATGAAACTATGAATAATTTTTTTTCAGTACAAAATTAGATAAATCTGTGCATTTATGTATGCTTGATTATTCAGATTATTGTTCTTGATTAGACTAGAGTGGTTACAAGTCTATGTTTGTGCAAGAAATATGATTTCGGAATTTCACCAAAATGTCCATACACTATGCATTGGGGTCTATGATGAAACTATGAATAATTTTTTTCAGTACAAAATTAGATAAATCTGTGCATTTATGTATGCTTGATTATTCACATTATTGTTCTTGATAAGACTAGAGTGGTTACAAGTCTATGGTTTTGTAAGAAATTTGATTTTGGAATTTCACCAAAATATCAATTCACTATGCATGGCGTTTTTAAGTGTGTGCGTATTTTGTTGGTGATTTCCTATTCAGGAAATATCACACGACAATCAAAGTTTTGGCCATAATATCAGCTTCTGTCAAAAGTGACCCTCCCCCCAAGATAGGTTTCTAAAAGTGACCCTCCCCCCAATTCCCCCGCCCACCCCACCCTGTAATTACTGAAGGCCCCTTATGTACAATGTGTAACTCATTTGTGGAGTATTTAATATGCCGATTTTCATGTTCTTGTTGGTTGTTTGTATAGGCTGCAGCAACCTTATATTGAAGTGCACACTCCACATCTGAGGCACATCGCAGATGACTAGAAAGCTGAGGTCATGGACGATGCCTACGAGAGATTTTCCAGGAGAGAGCGCCAAGTATGATGGAAGTTGGTGTTGCACGGACCAACCATGATAGTTAGCGCTACGAAATAGAGATAGACCGACGCACAATGATTTCAAACGGATATACAAACAGAGCCTTTACTGATTATAACTATCATGGTCACACAAGTCTTGTGTAATGTAACTGTATCCAGATTTTGTAACTCCTCAAGAAAAACTCGTAATTAAAGGTCCGGTAATGATATTTTCGTGGAATTTTGACCTGTCGTCTGCTGTCACTTTTTGGCGGTGAGAATCCAGGTCGGAGATTTGAAGCACAGTCTCCCTTCCTCGTCTCTGTTGTTGACTTCGATGAGCTTTTGGTATGCGTCCTCGATGAATTCACTCTTTCTGTCCGACGGTATGTGTCGTATTTGTTCAAACTGGACATCGATGTAGTCTGGAGAGGAAAACGCATCAATCCACACAACTTACTTTTCAGCATGAACGACGTTTTGGGGTATCGCGGGATAGGTGCTTCTCAAAAACAAAATGAACCGTCCCTTTACAAGACACTTTTCTGAGATAAAAATGCGTCTTCTCATCATGGTAAATGAAGGAAGTTTTAGTTTAAAAAATCTTGCCAGAGTAATCAAGCAGTTTCCATGGGAACTATACTACGCATGGCTGTCAGATAACGGGTGACTCTCCTCGATAGAGGGCGTAATTCATAGACAACATTGAAGCTGGAAATACTTGTATGCGAAGGTCGCCTATTTCGAGTTACAAACAAGATTCCTGAAAGTTATAAATTTTCTTACTTCTGAAATCCTCTTCAGTGCAATTTCCATAGTTGAAATAATACGTCTCCACTATACTGGCCTCTGAAAAACCACACTCAATAGCAAGTTGCTCTAGTTGTTTACTGGTTCCACGATACAGCAATGCAGAGTACACATCGTAATTATAATTCTATTCAGGAAGAGGAATAATTTCAAATAATTATTTAAACATCTCCCCTTATTCAATTTCCCTCCCAATTTAATAAGTAAACAAATATTGAAAAGTTTTCTACAAATTTCTACGGTCCTGACATCGTTTAATGTGAATCTTGACATTCCTTGGGGGCACTTGTATACATTGACACGGAGTCAAGTACACATAATTTGAACGTTTTTATGCAGATGCACCATTTTCATTATTTTCACAAAACATTCTACGGTATAACGCACTACAGCTTTATATGCACTACTTTCATGGCGTAAGGACCGTAAAAACACTACAGCAAATAAGGAGCCGTGGACAATTAAGGTGGTTGGAAAGGCTAGAGCGTCAGTTATAAATTTCAACAAAACTATTAAAATATAAAAGTAGTCAACATTCTCTGTGGAATAAAAAAAAACTAGACATTTGGGCACAAAGGCATTGCAGAGTTATAGCCTGTTAAAACTTCTGAAAAACTGACCAAATAAGAAGAAGTTGGGGAGTCCTAAGTGTATTAACTATGGTAGAGGTCCCCTAGCTTTTAATAAAATGTTTGAAATGGGAAAGTCATTATTTGCTGTTTTCCAGGAGAGTTTGACAAGGCGGTGCTGGCATTCAGAGTGAGTGACTGCTATTGTAAATGCATTTTTAGATTCTTTGAGTGTCAAAGAGGTGTCAAAAGTGAGATTAACCAAAATAAACTGCTCTATGACTTCAAAAGAGGGGTGCAAATATGGCTTGTTTTCAACATTTTTGACAGAATAACAGTTTTCCTACATAATTGTATACCAATTTAATCCAACTTTGAAATGAGGTATGGACATGGAATTTTTACCGCCTAACCACCACCATAGTTTGGCCTAACCTATTGTTATCGATGGTGATTTATGACCTGTTTACAGGGAATTGGGGTCAACAAGCTGCATGTCAAACATTATTGCCTATATAATGGGCGAGGGAGTGATAGGTCTATTTCGATTGTAGCACAGTGTATGCAGGGTATTCTATAAGTGTTGAAACATTTTAGTTTTTTTGAAATATTGATTTACCAAACACCTGCCAGTAGTTTAAAATTTAAGTAACCCATTCAAGCAATTTATAGTATTAAAGGAAGTTCAAATCACAATTTTAAATTTATCGTATGACTTTTGCACTTTCAAATTTCTTTGGAGTTGTGGTCAAATGCAATGGTCTTTGTTTGGCATGAATGTTTTTACTTTTCACGACCCCTATTATAAATCATCCTGTGGGGATTTTTATAACACGATTGGAACTAATTTGGGATAATTGGATGGTGAAGTAATGCCAATTTAATCCACAAATATAATCTCATCCGTTTTTCTTTTTACAGTAAACACTTGTTTTTATGAGTAATTTGTAATATTGCAACATTTAGCTACACGCACCTAAAACTTTTGGGAAATTTGAAAAATATGAAAATCCAATTATCCCAAATTAGTTCCAATCGTGTTTTATGCAGACATCACTCAACCTTAGTCAATGGTTTCCACTTTGGATGATCCGACATGTACTGACTGATAGTTTCAAGAGTTCCAAACTCGTTGCCATGGTGAAACCTCATCAGAAAGTATCCACCGGGTCGCAGGCACCAACAGACATTCTGGAAGAAAGCTCTCTTGTCATCGATAAATTGGAACGTTGCCGTCGACAGGGCTTTGGTGAAGCCACTCTTCCATTTTGGTTTCAGAGTCGAAGCATCGGTTGCGTCAGCTACTTCATAAGTAGTTTTGCCATCTTCAAAGTTTACCTGCCTTGCAACGTCGATATACTCTTTACTTTTGTCATAGCCTGAAATGGCAATTTCATTGATATGACAATGACTTAGACAATCTTTCTCAGATATCCCTATTATTTAGAATCTTTTGTGAGTGATCGTAGATCCATCGTATATACTTTGATGCGCACGTCGCTCGGATCACATACAAGCGTGCATACACACAGGCAGGCATGTACCCATAATACCCATGAAAGCCTGACGTACCTGCAAGAGCCAACAGTCAAACCTTATAAGAAAAGTTACACTTATTTCTCAGGCTTTGGTCATAATGTGATCGGTTGAGACGTGTCACCTTGGACTTGCTTATTCATCAATTGCTGAACCAAATTCTGTTGACAGGTGATTTTATGTTCGTGCAGCTACTTAAAATTGTTTTGACAGCTAATATCAACCTATGTCACCCCAATGATGAACTCATTATTGTGTATTGCAATCTTTAAATTAGCATAGGGACCTAGGTTGCTACTTGTCTATATAAGCTTTTACATTCCACTGTGTTTGTCTCCAAATTATCTGCATTTTGTGTGTGTTTCGGCTGGTGATACCTTTTGAAGGAGCACATTAAAGGACTGATTACATCGAGGTCGATCACAGTTGACTGATTAATTTTATGATTGATTGACTGATTGATTGATTGATTATCAAATTTTGAGGACAACAAATCAGATTTTTCTGCAAAGCAGGGCATGGGACTAAGTGACCTGGAATACCTGAGTAGGAGAAAAACTAAAAATTTCAGTCACTAAACCATTATCAATACTACCTGTGATCGATTTAATATTTCCCCTGTCTGCAAGAAGCTTAGTAAAGGATCCAGTTCCACAGCCTATGTCCAGGACCACGTCATCGGGGCACCAGTCCAAACCTGACGACAGCCACTGCCAACAAGTGTCCAGCTGATTCTTGCGTAGCTCCGCATATTTGATTCCAGTATCGGTGGAAAAGTTCATGTTGGTTGGCTTGAAAGTATATAGGTCGCGTTCTGAAGGAAGTGTAGTGAACTTCCAATTTACCTGTTGTAAATAGAGCAGAGAATTTACTAGTCTGTCATTGTAATGAACAAGAAGTCACAACAAAGAAAAGTGCGCCGATGCCTTTATCGTACGTTACGGAACGGCTTGTGTTCATTGGAAATCGGTCGGATATACCACTGAACAGATACATACCTCACTTCAATGAAAGAGTAACCACCATATGAGCGAACACAGTGGGCCGCCAATGAACAGAATGACCTTGTGACTTTAGGGGACGAGTGTGATTAATTCTTGCAGGGTCGAAAAGTTCATCTGCAGCACAATCTGTTCCGACTTCACCAAATGTTTTGTTTGTCCAGTGTATGTAGTTGTGCCAATATCGGACAGGTTTGCAACTGGGCCGGTGAATCGAGTTCTGAAGGCGTCACGTGAATCACAGGATCTTTTTAAAACTGAGCTACTTCATGCGGACGTCTATGGTGAGCATGCGACCAGCGAGGCGTAGTGTATGTCCTTTGCACCCCTTGTTTTTTGTGGACCCCCTAGCATGGTAACAAACATAACACCAATAAACCTTCGGAGTACGTCGGCTGAAAATTGGAAACGGTCGTGAAACGTCGGATTCTGAGAGTCCATTCCATATGTTTCCGTAGATTTTGCAGTTTTCGTGCATAAATTTTCAATTTGAAAGTAAAATATCTACCCCTGACATTTTAATATCGTGTTTTAAAGTGTTACTGAAAGGTTTGCCAATGCCATAGTGCACCCGTGTGTGTTACTATCTGATATGTGTTATATGCCGCTATTCGCGTATATATAGTGGTTTTACGTTACAAATAAACAGGGATAGGGTCTTGAAATACCCCATATTTACAATCAGTTGATCCCACCGCTATCTAGTAGGTCACGTATCACTATTTCATTACTTTCTCTCTTTCATCATTCTGATGGTCGTCCTCTATGACCTCAATACACTGAAAAATAGTGACTGCTTTTGTCATAGAAACTCTTTATTGACTGTCATCTACCAAGCTGATGGATATCTTTGGGCATAATCCATATGCAGTTTTTCCCTCTCCTAAGTTTACCTGCCTTGCCATGTCGATAAACTCGTCACGTTTTTTATAGACTTGATCAGTAAATCAAGAAACAGAGTCAATTTCTAGACTTCTCATATACTTGTGTAGAAAGTATAATCATAGGGGTTGAAAAAGAGACTTCACCTCCATGGTGTAATCATATGTGAATATTTACAATTGTACACGGGATGTGTGTGTGTGTGCATGAAAACATCAGGGCCTCAGCAAAAGTCTACAGAGAACCACTGCCAACAAGAGTAAAATTGGATTCAAACTAGAGTCCAGCCAAGTTATGTATGAGCTCCCGATAGGACAGTCCATTCGTTAGAAAGCGTGCTGCATAACTCAAGATGTGTTTGTGAGGTCGAAAACCAAATCAACTTTCCCTCTTGTACATAGACTTTGTTATAATATGATGATATCGCACTAGTGGTCGTAACGTTTCTTTCTCCTCCTTTTGTATCTACACCATTATCACCATCATTTGCACCATTATTTACACCATCAACGGGTGTCAAGCCCATTTTACAGGCTGTGAGGACACTCTAACACACTACTCAACTGTGCAATCCACGTCTCGAACTCTCCGTTCCTTTTATTGTTGATTTGATATTCCTTTCACGCGCAAACAAAGCATGTTAACACACAGCTGTCGATTTAGAATAAATGGGACATGTATAGGGAATGCAAAAAAACCTACGTTTCGTCAACCATGTTACTATTATGACATTCGAACCATACCTGTGTTGGTAATGTAAGGTGAAAAAGTTCGATCGCCTAGCCTCACGACCTTTTTTCACTTTTTTGCCTTCACAGTCTCCACACTGCCCTATTGCAAAGTTAGAGACTAACTTCTAACCATATCGACCGACGGTTATTATTATACAGGAAAATTGTCTACAAGGGCGAACTCAAAGGAGCGTGGACTTTTAGCGAACATAGTGGATTGAACTCCGGACAATGTCATACTCGATTTTGAAGGCGTTAGATCGATGACAGGTGACAAATGCTGCGCTGTTTCGTTTGGACTGTTTATTCTTCTTTGGCTGCTTCGGTATCTTATTAACGGTATCATACAATTAGGTGACGGTGAATATTTCTGCCTGTTATTGTTTAACACTGAGAGAGAATATCTCATATTCCGCTTGTGTTTTTAAGTCGAACATCGCACTTTTTAACATTCTATGGTAAGTACACTAAGACACTATGGTTGGTACGAATTCAATAACAATAAGTTTCACCAAATAATGGGGTTTCAAACATAAATCCCATTTCAAACTTTTACACTGGAAGATAAATAAACTTGAACCTATACAGTACTTCCTGGATAACGCTATATCGCATTTCATTGTACAACAAGTCTGAGTAGTACCGGGGGAAACTGCCCAAAGCAAATGAGACAAAGTAGTGCTATTTAACAAATCTGCGGCAGATGTCAGCGAGACGTGAAGATGAAAAGCAGACGTGGCTATTACAAACATGTCATACGCTTGCTGCTCAAAATATAAACAGGATAAGACAAGTCATGACAAGGACTTTACTCAATTTAATTTGACAACGCGTGTGTTACAACACGACAAGATTCAGACTATGTAACTCCATACGAAAATGTCGGAAAAAAGTTCGGGTGGTGTTATTTCAGTCGCATGTTCACCTGTCGTCTGCTGTCATTTTTTGGCGGTAAGAATCCAGGTCGGACATTTGATGCACAGTCTGTCCTGCTCGTCTCTTTCGTTGATTTCAACGAGCTTCTGATATGCGTCATCGATAAATTCCTTCTTTCTGTCGGCTGGTATGTGTTGGATCTGTTCAAACTGGATATCGATAAAGCCTACAGATAAAAATGCACTATGGTAAGCTTGTGACTGACTTATTGGCATGAATTTATAATTTTGTGACGGCGTACAATAGGTATCAGGCACAAGCAACATACATGGCATCAAAATACAGCGTCGTAAAGAGAAACATCTGATTATACCTTATCATATTATTTTTTCCTGAAAAGATAATAAACCTAGTTTCAGGGCAGGGCAAAGATAGACTTAACTACAGAGCTGATCAAAGCAAGGCAAGGGTGTTCGCTGGCTTTAGCTTGCTACACGAGAAATTCATCTAGTTGCCTGGTCCACTTCTGCCGGTGGCTGCGCTGTGCTCACAACAACGGTCCGGCATGTGGCAGCCAATTTGTCAAGTTTCTGGTCAATTGAAGTCTCACTCTCGCTGTCTTTTGAATCATGGGGCAATAGTGGGCGTGCATCGGTAGGTATACTACTCTCTAACGAGATCAGCACGGTACACAGCTAGCGTGATTTCCTAAAACATTTCCGTACTCGGTATGTTTCGTCGATAGTTAAGACGCTGGAGCATATTTTGAACACAGAACAAAGCTAACATCACGAATGAACACTGCCATCTATACATCTTGGATCTCTCAAACAAACTACTAGAGCATCAGATTGCTCGAAAAGGTAGCCAATGACAGCCATGGATAGAATGGCATATACCGAACCCTTTTCTTGGCGACAGCGCAGCCATCAGCAAACACGAAGCGGAGAACCAGTCTCTACAGATCTAGGGGCAAAGTATTGAACAGAGGCTCATTACGCAAGCAAGTGCGGCCTGTGACCGAGTCACTGGCACAGACAATACATCTGAAGGTCGTGGATTTACATTTATTGAAAACGTCTTTTCCTTACTCTTGAAATCATCTTCACTGCAGTTACCATAGTAATAACAGAACCGCTCTTCGATATGAGCTTCGGAAAACCCGCATTCGATAGCAAGCTGTTCTAGCTGCTCTCTGGTTCCTCGAAACAAACATGCGGCGTACACATCGTAGGTATAGTCCTAATAGCGAAGAGAGAAAGTAGTTACATAATAAAATAATGAAATAAGTTATAATCGTATGTCCATCAGTCCTTGAAGTTTCGACGTAATTCTCTCTCTCTCTCTCTCTCTCTCTCTCTCTCTCTCTCTCTCTCTCCCCTCTAATGCCTTGTGTAGAAAAGAATGGTAATATGTCCTCACAATATATGACAGAAACTTCTACATCCACTGAAGAAATTAGGGAGTGGTTTTAGGGAGCATTCGTTTTCTACGGGGAGTGGGAGGTCGGTGGAAATCAGGGTGAGGTTGATTTTTACAAAATTTTTTCGGTGGGGGTCAAATTTTACAATCAATGATTGGAGGAGGGAGTCTAATTTTACGAAGGTTTGTATGGAGACGGCAAAAAAACTACACTATTTGAAGGGTCACTATTTTTCACCAGAGGCTTGAAGTGCAATAAATGAATCAAATCAGATTTTTTTTTGGAGGGGGGGAGGGCGGGGGTCATATTTTACGATTGATGTATTGGGGGGTCAAGTTTTATAAATTTGATTGGAAGGGGGTCGCTTTTTGCATATCATTTGTAGCTTAAATTCCACCGACCTCCCCCTCCCCGTAAAAAATGCTCCCTTGTACACAGACATAATTTTGCTTGATTGCTTGACTCTTGTTTACATTTGATGTAGGTATATTTATTTGTTTAAACAAGAGCATACCAAGATACAAAAAGGTCACTAAGTAAAATGATCTCAATTTCTGAACACAGTTCTTAAGATAGTACGGAACAAGCATTCGTGCACAATAGTGATTTGTCGCACACCGACTTTTTATACGTGTTACGTCAGAATGAGAAGAAGGCTACGAATCTAACTACAAGCCCTAAATAGAGACGCCGTAATTGAGTAAATATGACAATACCTTAGTCAATGGTTTCCACTTTGGGTGATCCGACATGTACTGTCGCATGGTTTCAAGAGTTCCCATCACGTTCCCATGATGGAAATTCATCAGAAAGTATCCACCAGGTTTCAGGCACCAACAGGCGTTTTTGAAGAAAGCTTTCTTGTCGTCGATAAACTGGAACATTGCAATGGACATGGCTTTTGTGAAGGCGCTCTTCCATTCTGGTTTCAGAGTCGCAGCATCGGTTGCGTCAGCTACTTCGTAGATTGTTTTGCCCTCTTCAAAGTTTACCTGCCTTGCCACGTCGATAAATTCTTTACTTTTGTCATAGCCTGAGATGGAAAATGATTAATTTAATCAATTTCATTGAAAGAGCCATCTGCAAGTATCCCGATATAAATCTCCTTTCCGTTTGTATAGCTGATGCAATGGCAAATCTATGTGCCGACACGAATATGCTGCATATGTTGGGATGGCTGGATGGATGGAAGGATTGATGGAAGGGAACAATGAAGGAGGATTGTTTGATGGATGATGCATGTGCATGCACTTCATTAATCCTAGTCAGGCAGTGTTGACAGGCAGCCAGGTGTTTGGTATTCAACTTACTGTGTTGTGGTTGTGCAGCCAAACAGAGTACATCTGGAACCAATTTAGATTAAAGCGCAAATAATCGCAACAAACAGTGGGACGAAATATATGCTGAATATTGGAAACGAAGGGGACATGTTGTAACAAGTTTACTGACGTTTATCAGATATGGACTGCACGTCATCGTGTTCCAGTTTGAGTATCTGGCTTTTGTTATCCCATTGTTATCCTTTCAACAAGGTTTTTTTGTCTCCGTGTCTGAGGGCATTGGAAAGGCGGATAGGGATTATAATTAAAATCTAGTGCTCGGCGAATAAATTTGATATTGCACTCATTTTCATGCTGATAAATAAATGAAACACTTGGTCATTGGCAATACACAATGCAGTCTATTTATCAGTACAACGAGAGTTATCAATAATCTATCTATCTATCTATCTATCTATCTATCTATCTATCTATATATCTATCTATCTATCTATCTATCTAATACGTAATGTATGTATGTGTGTATGATGTATGTATGTATGTATGTATGTATGTATGTATGTATGTATGTATGTATGTATGTATGCATGCATGTATGTATGTATGTATGTATGTATGTATGTATGTATGTATGTATGTATGTATGTATGTATGTTTGTCTTTATATATATATTATATATTATATATATATATGTAGAGAGAGAGACACATACATACATACATACATACATACATACATACATACATACATACATACATACATACATACATACATACATACATACATACATACATACATACATACATACATACATACATACATACATACATACATACATACATACATACATACATACATACATGTCTGTCTATGTGCACCTAAATGGATTATTGACGCAATCATCCAATCCAAAGCCAACCCGAAATCAACTCATTTATCACTCAAAGGTCATAGTGGCGTCATTACTTGATTGCTAGCAAAATATGTTATTTTTTCTCAGGGACAATCAAGTAACGTAATTTCTGTCCTATCAGAAAAGCCGACTGAAATGTAGCTCATCTTGGATAACTGAAAGAAGTCAAACACTTCATTATAAAGTTTCGTAGCTGAGCCATATTGCCCATGTTTGATACCTGTAATCGATTTAATATGTCCTCTGTCTAAAAGAAGCTTGGAGTAGGCCCCAGTTCCGCAGCCTATGTCCAGGACCACGTCATCAGGACCCCAGTCCAAACCTGACGACAGCCACTGCCAACAAACATCCAACTGATCCTTGCGCAGCTCGGCGTATTTGATCGCAGTATCGGTGGAGGGGTTCATGCTGGTTGGCCTTGGGTCACCTACAATGTAGTGAACCGATAACAACAGTGCCGTTAACAGCGATCACTATTATAGACAGAGTAACGAGTATTTTATGTCTTGATGACACAGTAGGTTACATGCTGTTTGTAACTCTGCACAAACGAGCAAAGTGTGCGGTCAATTGACCATTATTATACAAATTTCACAAGGTTTAGACACGATCACTGGCCAGTATATGAAAAAGTCCGCAAGGCAGCTTGAAGCCAACACACCCCATTCAGCTGTACACATGCGGTTTTATTCCGTGACACATTGAAGAAGTGGTGGTCTCATTTGGTAATCATTTCCTGAAATTAGTAGTCCCAAAGCAAAGTTTGGTTGTCCTATGACCATGGACTACCTTGATTTCGACACCAGCTATTAAAGAGCAACTGCAATGAGGCATGCGACATTACGTATACTAATATTACGAACCTGTTTTCGCTCCAGCAAGATTTATCAATGGATATGACCGTATGCCGTGTTGACCTCGAATGATCATGTGATTTCCTGCATATTTAAGTAGGTTATATGCTTCTTTAAGCGCACAAAATCATTCTCGTTGACCACAAGCCCCTCTTTGCTTTGTTCTGGTCCATTCTGTTTGCAGTTGTTCTGCAAAGTTTAGAATGGACCTCGATCGACAGAATCGACAGACATCTATACGAGGGAGTGTCCGCACGGCCAACGCGAAGGAGCTTGGGACTTCCCGTGAAGGCAGTGACCTTTGAGTATGTTGCACTGAAGGCTTGCTAATGACTCTGTGACATTGGCGACGAATCCCGTACGTGTATAGCATTGATGTTAACTCTCTAGCTGTGTTACATGCATCGGTCTAGTTAAAAGTTGAATTTCCGTCGTGATCTGAATTTATTTTTCGACAACAACGTTCAACTTGTGTGAGTAGATTTTGTTTCAGATCGAATACTGCGTATTTCAACATGCACTCATGCTATCTTAAGTATATCGCAAACTTGAGTTCAAAATTTTCTTTGCGGTGGCATGCAAATGAGACAGCTAGACCTGAAGACAAAGGTATAGGAGTATTTTTCCTCGAGGCCTCAAGCATACGGTAGCTTAGGGATTGAACATAGGTTGAAGAAAGGGAGGGCAAGTGTTTTTTAAAATGACGCTGCATGAAAAATATTGACCTTTCAAAAGGGTTTGCAAGAAAACAAGTGACCTCCCCAATTTCCATGTTGTCACCCTCCCCCTGCGTGTTACAGTCCATATCAATAATTTCGTAATTGATATATAATTTCTCATTTGACCTTTGAACTTTCAAAGAATTCTTTTTTAATTCTACAAATAATCACTGCTATGCAAGATTTCAAGTAATTCGATGAAAGAAATCACATTTTACAATAAATAATTCTATCAACTACTTGCAGTACAATTGGATATTTAAAATCAAAGAGGATAACGGATGTGATGTTTACCTTCATTTATAGTTTGGTTAGTAATTGTACAGAGAACACTATTACCCTTTGTCAAGAAACTTTAATATTACAGCCTAACAATCACTTTTTGAAAACATCTGCACATAAATGCACAGATATAGCAAGATTTGTAGGGGAAAATGTTTAATAGTTTAGCCCTAGAAAAATATTTTCGGGTGACATTCCAATATCATATTTGTTTTTCGCATCTGCACTTGCAAACGCCTTATTCTAATCACGTACATTTATATCAATTGTCAACTTTAAGAAAATCACAAATTTATTTAGCTAGCTTTGTATTAATTTGTAAAAAATTGTTTCTAGTTTTTTAACAGACTACTACCATGCATGGTGGATCAACAATTTCGGTGAAATTACAAAATCAAATTTCTTGTTCACATTTGCATTTATGACCACCCCATTCTAATCAGGGACATTATATCAAATATCAAACGTCTATAAATGCACAGATATTGCTAGTTCTTTATTGGAAAAAATATTCATAGTTATCTCATAGACTACCATCTATAGTGAATCACCGCTTTCGATGAAATCCAAAAATCGAATTTCTGTAACACACATCTAACCCCCGCCCCAACTTCAAGCAATGTACATTTACATAAATAATCAAACAAATATAAATGTACAGATATAGCATGTTTTGTAGGGTAAAATTGTCAAAATTTTGCCTAATAGACTCGTGTATTATGATTTGATGTTTTTGAATGAAGCTCTACATCGGCCACATCTCTCCGTCTTATAGATGTGATCACCCTCTCAAGGCATGCATGAAATTTGACCTCCCCCCTCTCCTTATACCTACTCCTGAAAACAACTGGATTAAGGGTAACATAACAATTGTAGAAGACGCTTAGATTTCGAAGCGGAATATCGAAAATTATTACAAGCGAAATGGAATTTTACCAAAACTTGATTTATGAGAGAAAAATGCCACAAATAATAGTATTCACAGATAACTATTCGATGGTGCGAAAGTCTTCTATCACGATATTTTTCTCGCTCCCTCCGTGGTCACGGTGAACGATGTGACATATGTACATGCATGGTTTTTGAATATAGACTGATCACGACATGAAAACCTTGATTATACTCAAATCTTGGAACCAACAAATCACAGCAAAGCTTTCAAGACGAAGCCGTGTGACTCCAATACTGCTATGAGACTTAGAAGGCAACGCGACTGCTGATATCGACCTCGCTAGAGACATGTTACAAATTGAATTAAAACAATGGCACGTGCAAACATAAAGCACATTTTTCTAAAGTATATCACCATGAAAAAGTAGGGCGTTTAACCTATGAAATATTGCCTATTTACCTTGTCGTTATCTGAAAAAATGTTGAAGTCGTACTTTGATTACTGAGTTATCGTGTGAATTGTGTTGGCCCGTCATAATTGTACACGTGATATGTGTTTTAAGTTCAATGGAAATCTACCTTGAACTATTTTCGCAGCATGTGACGTGAGGATGATTTATTAAATCAATCAATACACGTCATCTTTGGTACATAACGTCTAAATGGTTGAAATGTTTACTGTATTCGTGAAACGAGCGTTTAAGCAATAGTTTTATTGAATATTATATGAGGAATTCGTGTAGAAGGCTGAAAACACTCTGATCTTAAAACTCAAAATGCAGATTGATGCTGACTAAACTTACAACAGATTGTTTGATGTCAGAGTTGATTGAAACTTGATGGATTGAAACTTAGGAAACAATTGATTGCAATCGCATCTACATGTAAATTATTGACTAGCTAAACATCGCAGACATTTCCAACTTCATTTCCCGTACTTTATCTACTAACCATACCGGGTATGGTACTTTCAAAACTCAAGGCAAAGGGGCAAGTTTTCGATAAGCTTTACTTCTAAAGTAATTGAAGAAGTGTTCACAACTTTCATTGGAGAACAAAGGAGTAAATTACATAAATGGTCAACGTCACTTATAGCGTCATAATAAGCCAATGCGTATAATTCGTTGAATACTTTAGTCACCGTTCTGCTCGCTAAAGACAAATCGAAGACAGTCGACATCGTTCGGGGATAACTCCAAAACATAGCCATCATTATATTTAAAAAACTCTAGACAATACAAGAACAAGAAAGGAGACATTAGGGGAAAACACCTTAAGTCTTAAAGGGACAAAGTCGCTATTTTGATCTTTTTGTGATGTCACAGAAACTTGGGATATTTGTATATAGTCCGGCAGCCAAGTCAACTTTCCCCTTAACTTTGCTTTAGCTTCTTCAGCTTTTTTAAATTGATTTCCCTTGTCAAGATCATGAAAAAGAAAAAAATACAATAGCTGGCACTCTATCAGCATTACTATAGTCCAGTCAATCTGTTGTATGACCTCAAACAAATTGCAACACCCAAATGTTTCCTGTTGTTTTGGACTCTTTTGGTAGTGCTGAACGACATATCAAATATAGGAAAAATTCGGGAGATATAACATTAAATTTCTGTGTAGTTTTCTTTTTTAGTGTTTTATAGCTAGAGAAGCTTTTCAGCTATTAAAATCAAATTACTGATGGACAGTTTTAAGAAAAAAAAAACGCGATATGTGCATGATTTGTACTTTAAATTAATTTGTTTCTTTACTTTATTTATTTATTTTGTTTCTCGAAAGAACACTGCTTGGCATATAAAGTTCAGACTCAAAAATGAGTACCTACAAAGTGCATTCATCAATTCCATTTTAATTTATTTATTCATTAATCAATTGACTTCATTCATGTATATATTTATTCATTTGTTTATTCATTTATTTGTTTGCCATTTACTTATCTTATTATCTAATTGTGTGGAAAGAACATGGTGTGGCGCAGGCAAACTATAAGTCTCAAAATATGTACATTTGAGTTTGTATTCGGCAATTTCAAAATAATAAAAATCGCTTGTTCTTTGTTCACATGTTTAGATTTTAAAACTGACAATTTTGTTCGGAAAAAATGATTACAAGGAAAATGAAGGCAGCTTCACACATCAGATGTACCGTTAGTTGCTAGTACTCCGATGTAGTAATTAAGTGGATCATCTTATTTATTATGCAAGGAATACATGGTAAGGCACTGGTGAATCAGAAGTGTTTTAATCCTGGTCATGTGACCTGGGTCCCCGAAAAGCCTAACGGTGTTTCGGGACCAAAGTCAGGTGCCTTCATAAGACACTCTGCTGTTATGCATTCCCTCTTGTTGGTTCTGTAATAGTCATCTTCCCTCGAAGACAAAGTTGATAAGAAAGTTGATGTGATGATATAATATGCTCTGAAGAGAATGCTCTGGACAAGGAGGGAAAACAACAGATACACGTAGCGACTAAGGGACTGGTCAGTTTATTCAGTTTGGGGGTGGTGGATTCATGGGCTCACCCTGACTTTGACTATAGTGATCAGGGGCGTCACCATGTTTTTGAAATGCTCAACGCGGGAGGGGGCAGTGTGTTTTTGAATAAAGACACTGGCTCACACTTGCATAAAATGCATCACATCAGCCACAAATTGCATCATTACGTTGAACTGCATCATGCATATTGACATTGCATCATTCATATTGATATTACACGCCCAAAGGGCGCGTAATTCATATTGATATTACACGCCCGAAGGGCGGGTAATATCAATATGAAAGATATATGTTACACGCCCGAAGGGCGCGTAATATCAATATGAAAGATATATGCTGTATATGTCAGAGCTACTTGAATGTTTGCAAATTGAAAGTATGTTTTGCAAAGCATCATACCAGCAACGAATTGGATTATTTATTTACAGTTTTACAGCACATAACTTTAATATATCAGAGATAAATATCAGAGTTATCCTGATGTATGCAAATTCAATGACTCTTTAACAAAGAGTACTCATCATTATGAAACCTGCAATTTTTATATAAAGCATGACAACTCAGTATGAGAAAGCAACGAAATACATTGATAGAGTGACAATTTGCGAAAGAGAAAAATGACAAGACACTTGTCAGTCTCATTGATGCAATTATCTACCCTCCTGTCACAGGTTTTCATATATACGTTTTTCATGAGTAAAATGATTGTTAGCTAAGGGCAGTTCTTCATTAACAGCTGTGCATTTATGGTTTCAACGATATAAGAAAAGGTCTTTTTAGATACAGGGCACATCAAATTTGACTGCAACTTAAAGATGACTTTTTATGGCTTCTAAGGATATATAATTGCAACAAACTTTGCTTCTGTCCATCGTTTTGGTATTGGCGTGATTTCATCTTGTTAATACTGCTGGTTGTGATAGTTTCCTTTGTAAAGTTTCTGAACATGTCAGCGAAAACAGAGGAAAACATATAGAAATGTAAAGGAAAACTATAAGTAATGAAAATAATCACGTATCAGAGAGTTGCAAATGAAAAAAAAACTTACATATGAAACTACCAAGTACAAACAATTCGAAAGGACAAAGAGAAAGCCCCAAACATTTAAACCCCGCCCAAGCCACAGAAGCTCCGATGATCACAATATGAACAAATCAAAAAAAAGAAAGGTTCACTGCAATGGAACCAACACTCTATGCCATAGATAGCGAGACAGTTGACCCGTAAGTGTTTGTATTGAACGTTGATAGACGAGCATTACAAACACAAAAGGTGTTTGGATTCTCATTTAGTTATGTTAAGGTCAACTTAGTTATATAAAGGTCAACGAAGTAAAATATATGCATTGCAGGCCTTGAAGGACATGCAAACGAGTCTGACAAGCCTGAAAATACAACTTGAAGAATTTCTACGATAGTTTGACTGAAATTGAATGCACAAAACCATCCTCAAGCAACATGATATAGAGCACTAGTATCTCTTGTATAAAAATAGGTAGACTGCATAGCTATACCTATCTTGATGACATGCCACATTCCGTCCAAATCGGCGAAAAGGTACAAAAACAATTTGAATGTGTTCGCACGCAGATTAGAGAAACAATATGCTAAAACACATCAAGTACTAAGAATCAATCTAAGCCGGTACAGCCAGAGTTTCGCTTTTTCATTTACTCTTGCACATTTTGCTAACTGGCACATGCATTTCAGATTTTTCCCATAAATTATACTTGCAGTAATACACAGAATCACAATTGTCCCATGGACCTGGCAATGTATTACCTTGAATGGAAATGATTATTGGACCAGTTTAATGTCATATTGCAGTAATACACAGGTTTATGGAAATCCGGTCACGACATGCGACATGCGACCTGCGACTTCAAAACTGCGACCTGCGTCCTGCGTGTTTGTCAAACTGCAACCTGCGACTTCCGGGTGCTCTGGCCTAGCTGCCACCTGTGAGTTGTGAAACTGCGACCTGCGAGATCACGACCTGATCCATGATTTTAGGTATTTGGTGTTTATTGAGAGTACTAAAAGCAGTCACAAGTAATATCAGTGATAGGTGGTGTCATTTAGGACAGAGATGAGCTTCGATGACACAGCTGTGTTGGCCCACGTGTTGTTCGGTTGCTTTCAAAGTCCGGTTTCAACGGAACAATGCTTATAAATATAAAGGAAAATGAGGGCAACTCCACACATCGGCTCTACCAATATTGTTTAATGCTACGACGTGGTGAATAAAAGGATCATTGCATTTATTTTATGTGGAATACATGGCGAGACACCGGTGAATCGATAGTGCTTTGACCCTAGTCATGTGATCTGGGTCCCCGGTAAACCGGTTTGTTTAGGGAGCCTTCAGTAATTACAAGGGGGGTCGGGCCGGGGGAATTGGGGGGAGGGTCACTTTTTAGAAAACAGTTCAAGGGGGAGGGTCACTTTTTATAAACCTATCTTGGGGGGAGGGTCACTTTTGACAGAAGCTGATATTATGGCCAAAACTTTGATTGTCCGTGTGATATTTCCTGAATAGGAAATCACCAACAAAATACCCACACACTTATAGACCGCCATGCATAGTGAATTGACATTTGGTAAGATTCCAAAATCAAATTTCTTACACAACCATAGACTTGTAATCACTCTAGTCTAATCAAGAACAATAATCTTAATAATCAAGCATACATAAATGCACAGATTTATCTAATTTTGTACTGAAAAAAAATTATTCATAGTTTCATCATAGACCCCTATGCATAGTGAATCGACATTTTGGTGAAATTCCAAAATCAAATTTCTTGCACAACCATGGACTTGTAACCATTCTAGTCTTATCAAGAACAATAATCTTAATAATCAAGCATACATAAATGCAAAGATTTATCTAATTTTGTACTGAAAAAAAATTATTCATAGTTTCATCATAGACCCAAATTCCAAAATCAAATTTCTTACACAACCATAGACTTTTAACCACTCTAGTCTAATCAAGAAAATTAATATCAATAATCAAGAGTACACAAATGCAAAGATTTACCTATTTTTGTATTGGAAAAAACTATTCATAATTTCATCATAAACACATGGATAGTGAACCAACTTTTTAGATGAAATTCAGAAATCAATTTCTTGTACACAAATGTTCATTTTACTTCCCTACTCAAGCAAAGTACATTTAAATACATTATCAAACATATATAAAATACAGATATAGCATGTTTTGTGGGGGTAAATTGTCAATAATTTGCCTGATAGACTCCATGTATTATGATTTGATATTTTTAGATGAAGCACTAAATCAGCTACATCTTGCCTTCTTATAGTTGCACAAAATATGGTGACCCTCCCTAAAATGTATGAAATACCATATCTCTTCAAAAATTCTTGCGTGATAAATTGGGACTGTCCCTCCAAAAACACCAGCCTTCCCCTCTGTAATTTGTCCCTAACATAACAATTGAACCAATTGTTATGTAAATTAGCTGATACTGTTTTAGTTATTCCCGGGGAGAATACCGCAGTGGTTGGGGGGGGGGGGTCAAGTTTTAGAATGTCGGACAAGGTGGAGGGTCACATTTTAGATAGGAGGATTGGGGAAGGGTCACATTTTACGGTACAGGTGTTCGCGAAATTCCCCCGGCCCAGCCCCCCTGTAATTACTGAAGGCTCCCTTATTGAGTGATTCGTCTTAACGGTGTTTCGGAACCAAAAATGGGGTTCCTTCATCAGATGCTCCGCTTGGTTGTGTGATGAAGTCATCTACGTTCTCGAAGAGGAGAAGCCAGATTCGTTATTGAGAGAGTTGGCCACTACTGACTGACTCTATAGTGAGCGATCCGGTGTGTGTTGTCATATTATAATCAACATGACCCAGCATCGACCGGAGTTTCCGGACGTTTTAATATAAGGGTTTTTGTTTTAGGGCATATTTTGAGCGTTGCTAGTGCTCGTTATGGTAACAGTAACAGGTCGCATGTCGCAGTTGTGAAGTCGCAGGTGCAGTTTGACAAACACGCAGGCCGCAGGTCGCTGTTGTGAAGTCGCAGGTTACACCTAGGTCTAAATGCCGAAGTCACAGGTCACGTTTCAAACTCGCAGGACGCAGGTCGCAGTTTTGAAGTCGCAGGTCGCATGTCGTGACCGGATTTCCGTACAGGTTATAGTACGATAGTTTAAATTATTTGTATAGCACCCAATATGCATCGAAAGATGCTAAATGACGCCTACATTTCACAGAAATACTCATTGAAATAGATGAATTTTGAGTGATTTGACGATATGGCTAGATGTCTTTGTATTCTGAATTCCCAAAGGGAACTATTAAGCAAAAAGTGTCCAGGTTTTGGCAAAAACCTCTATCAAGTGTTCGTATCCCTAAAACGTTACAGGTAAAACTTACAAAAATGACGGTAATGCTTCCATAAATGTTTTCTTCTGTTTCAGGAACTAAAATTGATCTAAGTACCTTCGATTACTTTATTATTCAGTAACGTTCTTAAACGCCAGTTATTATGGTCGCAATCGCTTCTCGAATAGTTCATTGTAATAAGGGAGAGCAGCTTCAATGTTCAACTGTCCATGTTGTGGTACTGCGGAAGTGTCAATTGTTTGGTCCTGCTCTCTGTCGTATGATAATGCAAAGTGGGTGCTTCTGACGGCATTGGAGTAAAATATTTCATAGGCCGTGTTCTTGAAAATCGTATGCCAATGGTCAATGTTGTTTGGTTTCCAATTTAAATAGCTTTCGCAATAAGGAATTTCAACCGCTTCACAGTATTTCCTCATTGTTTTTTCAGGTTGTTTTGCAAGATCACTCGCGTCGACGATGATGCTTTTCTGATTCAGGGTACTAGTGACGTAATAGTGAAGGTCGTGAAGTTGCTTTACGCCTCCAGTTGAAGGGAACCTATAAGGAGGTATATCAAGGATTTTGTTTGCTTCGCATAAACTGGCTATACTGCGTCTCGGGTCTCTGATCAGAAAAGTATGGCTATACCCTTTAGGCAAACGATCATAACCTCCTCCTAAGCAGTAAGCTATATCTTTGCACAGAATGACATCTCTTCCGGGGTAATCCGATTCCAGAGTTTCGATCACGTGTTTGATTGTGTATCCTGGAGCCCTGGCTATTTTGTCTTCGAAAGCTCTGTCATCACCACAGAAGTAAGCGAGAGAATACAATTCATGGAATGCTTTTGTTTTTGGTCGACTCGCCAGAGATAATTCAAAAGCAGTTGAAAGAGATCGGGGATGAGCCCACAAGAAGACACGTCTTGGTTGTGAATTTGCCATTACTGTCCTCTTCGACTGAAAGCTGAAAAACGAGAAAGGAAGGGCTTGACATCATAAAATATTTAAAACTTCAGAATAGTGTCAGAGAAAGTCGTCTTTACTTTGACAAATAATCTTTCGCTTCGGTTTCTGCAAGATTATTATCTGTAGTGGATTGACTGGTTCAACAAACCGCAGCAAACGAGCCCACAATAAACTGTAAATTTATTAATGTAAACTATCGATACATTAGGATGTCCTAAAGCTAAAATTTCGATTCATCCAGACATACGACATGTCATTTACTTTATCATCCAGAAGTCCAGACAGCTTTCTTTCTATAGGACAAGATACACTAGCCTTCTATACTCGCTCGTTTAAGTGGCCTGAGTGTGCCAATTTAATTTCTGCTTGTGTATGATCGCCGTCTGACAGTGCCTTGTGATTGAGTGACATGTGAGATTTGATGATTGGACATCCTTACTTTGTATATGTATTATGGTATTTTAGTATTTAAACAGTTTCAATTATGAAGAACTGTTACGGTGTTGTAACTGATTTACCCGGCTTGTACCTCCTACTGTCCCAGTTTGTCCAAGTTCGAGTGTTCAGGGTTTATATTGGGGTGGCCATTAGATTGTTTTTATTATTTATCGACTCTAAGAACACAATGGATGTGCCAATCACTCTGTGGGAATAATTCACAGATTGCCTTAACGTGAACATTATCATAGCCATCAAGAACACTAGTTTTTGAAGAATGGGATAATTCATTTGTAGTGTCAAGTTATGACAAGCAGACCGTGAAGTAAATGTTGCACAAACAACGCGTGTCACATGTAACGATATTTTAATATTAGTAAAATTGACTTGGCGTGCTGTTTGCTCTGTTAAATGATTTGAAGAAGTGGACGTTAATTTCATCCAACTCCTGAAAATAACCAGCAGGGGTCAGACGACGACACAGTTCCTCGTGTGGAGAACTGTGATTACAAGGGCGGAAGATGCTAAGATTCGATTTTGAATGAGTTGAAGATCAAATTATAACGCTTGTGTTTTAAAGCGATTTACTCGCTTTTTTAAGCGCCAGCATGATGGCATATATATATATATATATATATATATATATGGTTTGCTGATATAACGATTTGAATAAACATCATAGGTAATACTTACATCTATGAAGCAAATTTTCCAAGTAAAGCTGGAAGACCTGGTAACGTGGCTAAAAATTCTGCTATGAGGTTGAGAATGCAGCACGAGCGTCGCATTCGACCATGCTACTGAGGATTTACTTATTAACATTGAAACGTAACATTGAACAAACAAAACAGACCACATGTGAACTGAATGTGGTCACGTGGTTTACAACAGGTTCATTATACAGTTGTATGCATCATGGAACAATGAGATATCTGTCAGATCATTATATGTAGGTTTCATCAACTTTCGAACAGCACTCTCGGAGTAAAATCACTAATTACAAAACTTCATTTAATATTCAAATGAGCTGTTTATTAACTTGACATTGCTCAATGAATCATAGAACAATTAGACATTCATCAGATAAACGTCTGTAGCATGTTTCATCAAATTCAACTCTGCAATTTCGGAGTAATATTACAAATTACAAAGTTCAATAAATATGCAAATGAACCCTTAATTAACCTGACACTTCTCAGTGCTTCACGCGATAATTAGATATTTATAAGGTCGGATTCTGTAGCAGGTTTCGGCACATTTGGTGCCATAATTTCAGAGTTATATCACTAATTACAAAAGTTATTTAATATGCAAATAAACCATTAATTTTACTGTGTCTTGTGCTACTATTTGATCATTTCTTATTTCCGGTTTGAATCTTATGTATGCTTGACATTTGATTCTTACATGTGATTTTCATTGGATGCATTGCATCGGTACAGATTTATTTATGTGGTGTGGGTCACGACGTCACTTCCGTTTTAACCCGCTTTTCATGAGAAAAAACATTCTTCCAGTGTCACAGGTGAGGCTTTCTGTGCGCGATCGACTTACGTTTTCTTAGATTAGGTAAAGGAAAATAAGTCTGAACGAAAAACCAATCCAAATTGTATAATTGCATACGTGTTAACATCGTTCTATGAGGTAAGTACCATCAATTTTGCTCCGAATCGTGAAGTTTTTTGCTTTTTCCACTCCGTATGTCAGCTTGCATCATGGCGTACTGTTGCCAACGATCGTACTAGGACGACGTCGTTTGAAGTTAGCAGACTAAAAAGTGAGCGTACAGCTTTGTTATGTGTATATTTTGAAAGACTAATATGTGATGTACGTGAAATTACATGGGAGCCCAACAGCGCCCGTTGTTAATTTATCGATTTCATCATATTTAGACACTATACTATCTCATAGGCGCCTAACACATTATACCTATCGGTATGTGAAGGCCACCGTGATTGCAACTTACCGATCGTTTGTAATACTATAGAGGAAAGCGAAAAATTAACGGGCGAGGCTTGCCGAGCCCGTTAATTTGGCTTTCCTCTCGCCCTTGCTCATAGATAACCGTCAATGGTCAGCGTGGAGTCTGTTATTTCAATTATATTATCAACGAACCCTGAAAAAACGTCAAAATTTACGAAAATTTCCCGTGCGAACGACAACGGGGCCCCAGATATGTAGTGCGCGCTGCAAAAATTTTGCAAACGGAGATTTTTTTGGAAAAAGTGTCTAAACTTGGCCCAAAAATGCTCTATTCTATTTTGTGGTTGATTATGATCTTTGTACAAATCACAATTTTCGTTTTGGCCGTAAAGTTGCAGTGTTTACGATATTATTCATATTCAAATGCATGAAAACAGACCATTACTGTGTATTTGTGGGCAGTCACGCGGTTCAACTCAACCAATTGAAACGCAATGACAGGGCATGGTAATATAATAAAATTTAGATTACCCTATTACAGTACACGTTCCTGAAAAAGACAAACGACATTTCGCTCGTTTCGGTACCATTCCAGTGGTAGTTTTCATTGAGTCGTAGTTAAGGTTTTTAAGGACACGCGCCGTTTGACTTGCGTAACTACCGCATATTTACGAACATGCATGTGTTACTTGTACTCATGTGTACATGTAGGATCTTGTACTCATGTGTACATGTAGGATGTTGAGACAAAGAGTGAGTAATACGCCGACCCCGAGACAACTGAAGAAAAGGCGTAGCGGCCGATATGATGAAGATGGTGAGGGCAAACTTGGTGATAGTTCCCGAACGGTTTTATTTGGCAATGGAAACAAAACTTTGAGTACTGAGTGAATATGTACTTAAAATGAAAAGGTTCTGTTTGTTTGAATCCCTTGAGGTTGTCTAGTCGAAACATCACTTTTTCTACTTTGTCTTCCAATGCAGAAAAGCAATGGTAAATCTACAGAATGGCCTTCTGTAGAAGAGGCAGCATTGGTACAATTCATTGCTTTATACCATGCTGTAGATGAGGACAGAAACAACTGGCCTGCTACAAAAGATCAGCAATTCTGGATGAAATGAGCTGATGCAGTAGCCTGTACAACGAATATGAAAAACGGGAGTGTACGCTTTATTTTTTCTACAACTTATTTTCATGTCATTCTCATATAGAACATTAGCAACTTTAGCAAACTTGAACATCACACACAGTGATGAACTAGCATAACTACTTATGTTTAAAATCCTTATTATATTGTAATATTTTATAATAATATTGCAATATTTTTAACAATTTTCATTTTAACTGCATGAAAGTGATAATCATGGCATCATATGCTAGTATGATTCAGTGTCATGTTTTCGAAGTGTAAGCAAATGATGTTATTAGTGTATTGATATAAAATCAATCTGCTTTATCTAACAGGGCAGGCATGCAGAACTTGATGCACAAAAATCTCAAACAGATTTACAACTGTCACAGAAGCTGAAGATCATTATAATATAAACTATAATGACTTCTTCAATGTATCAAATAGATGTGCTTCAGTTTCTTCCACACCATCAGCCAATCATCACCCACTTAAACTAAATTGACAATCACTTTAACCCTTTCAACCCATTTCTCTGTATCCTGGTCCAACTGTGCCATAGAAATCAGTGGCATTGGTCCAGACAATTTACTTCCACTGCTTATTTGCCATTGAAATGTTTTTTGTTCATCATACATAGTTTACATTACATGGTACATTTTCATCATGTCTCTTTTCTTTATTCACGCAAATATGCAATAAATTTGCCAAGAGAGTTAATTCAGATCAACCATTTCATTACTGGACTGGTTCTGATGACCGCTACACTATTGGGCCTCTACAGAATTTCAACCAACCATCAAAGGGTGGAGTGGAGCACCTTGATAAGATCAGGATTCAACGGCGATCTGATCCTGGAGTTTTCCAAGCAAAGGGTCTCCTTACCCCAGTGTGGCTCATTGACTGTGAGAGCTCAGTTCCATAATTTGCCAGAACCCCTCCCACCACTTCAAACACTGCTGTGACAATTTTGAACATTTTAATACTAAAAGATATTCCTGAGATATGTCTGTTCACTGAACCCTGGTACAGAAATAAATTACGCAATCATGCAGCAACTACATCTAATGCTTATGTGCAGTTATTTCTCTTAAAGTAAATTTACAGTACTGGCAAGTAAGGTCTGTACCTGCTACCATACATGTACATACCTTTAGAATAGAATGTTCTAATATAATACTCAAGAATGCAGTATTTATCTTTTTATTGTATGTATTTTATTACACAGAATTAGGAAGACTGTCATGTATTCATACAGTAGGCGACTACCTCACAGTCAAACGTTTCCGGATAACTTCCGGTTCCCAAACACTTCCCACCCTTGTGATACTGATTTTGGCATAAAACCCAACCACCATAAAGTGTAGTTTGAAACTTAATGTGGTTCACTTTTACATCTCTTACTTTGTGTGAATGCAGAAGAGGGTGGACATACTTCGTCAGTTCTTTTTGAATAAAACCAACTTCAACAAAACCGAAGCCTACATCAAAATCGACTGCTATTGCCCTTTTGTGAAATTCATTGTCTGGATCTGGTCTCAACTTTACATTCACAGTTTCCCAAGAACTCAACATGACATGACCCTGTTCTAGTGTCTGCTGATCCCATAACTTTCGAGGGCAGTGTGTGAATTATTTCCTCTTGTTTATCCTCTGATATATTTTCATGTGAATAATCACTGAACAGTGATTCGAGGGATCATTGCTGGATTCTTACAATATTTGTTGCATGTGTGATCTGCAAATCACTTGATAATAAAGGTCTGTGATCTGGTGTTTGAATCATGCCATTCTCCAAACCTTGGTACAACTCATTGTTTGCTGCTGAGAACTCGACCCTTGTCAAAAGTTCAGTGTAATTACAGGACATGACGGAATGGTCCACTTTAAACTCTCTCCAGTTTCTTGTATTGTTGCCACTAATTCTGATGCTGCAATCTGAAATGACAAAATTATTTTTTCAATGAACCCAAATACAGTAAAGGCAACAAAAATTACAGACAAGTTCCTATAGCAATTTCTGTAAATTAACAACACGATGGCGGATTTTTCCAAATCACCTGCTCGCTGAAACACGAAAAAGTGACTAAACGGAGATACATCAACATAGGTATCCTTCTACATGTAGGCGCTCGATGCACTCCGACTCCGGGTTATGATGTTTTTTTGTTGTTTTTCTGGAGAATTGCAAGAAAAACGCTCACTTTCTCGCCGCATTTATGAAAACGCGCACGACTGTGCACTTTCTACAGTGTCTGAACCGTAGCCCCCACTCCCCCAACATAACCAGCAAAGGGAGTGGTAGGGCTACGGATCCGCGGCAAAGTCGCTGCAGTCCTGATTTTGCGTGCGTAAAAAAATTCTTTTGGTTTTCGTTTATTTGCGGTTTGGTATGGGATTTTAAAAATAATGTTACATATTTGAGAAGAAAACTGAGCAGTGTATACGACGAATCGAAAAGCTGCAACGGTATGTTGGCCTACGGCAAGGCTTTTAACGCCCGGCGGCCATCATGCACTTACGCGCCGTTGGCGCATGCATAGAGCCCCGCAGCCAGTACATCGATCATTACGATTGCTTTCGAATAGACGATTAAAAACATCAAGCGAGCTAAAAGAATCACAGAGAACGAAATTGGTACATAACTTGTGCACAACTAAATGCCCTGTGTCCAAAAAAATCGAAAACTTCCTACGTAAATGCTTGAAGAAGGTGATCGTCCAGACGCATCAAACATGTCTACTCAAGGCCAGCCGGACGTCATATGGACGATTAATCATGTTGGAACTCCCATGGTGCTTTGCGCGTGACCCTCACCACCTAGCACCTTGATTTATCTATTGTCGGAATGTCGTATTCGATATGCCTTGATAGGACTTTGAAGGCAGACTTCGATTCTAGGTGCTACATTGCCATGGAGACAAAGATATAAATGTTCATGTATTTATTGAACATTGTAATATATATTACATTCTATAAATCAAATTGTGTGATTAACCTTTTGCTCCGACGCCAATCACTGGGCGCCGTGCGGTCTGCACATGTTGGTTAGGTCGGCTTAGCATTAGAGGGTCAGTGGCCCAAAATAAGAGAGCCGTCATTATTCACCGCCCTGGGGGTCGGACGAATTTCATGGGAAACTCCAAAATTTCGAGTAACCCACATGATGAATTTGTGTGCCCCCTCCTCTCTAACTCAGAAATTTTGACTGACCCCCCCCCTCCACGTAGAAAAGTCAAATACAATACATGTATACCGAGGTAGCTGTACTTTTGGCATTATTTTTGTGATGTTACTTCCAAACTAAAACAATTTCGTGGCAATGTACTCATTGAGGGGTAAGCCTAATTCACGTGCCACGTGCCGCGTGCCAGAGACTCGTTAGAAATTATATGGAGAGAGGGAGGACCTAATTAAAAAGAGTATACGGAATCTAGGAATTGCATTAGTTTATACATGCCAAGAGTATATTCAGGCAACACCACAATACCCATCTCAACACTACCTTTGTTTCGCCGAACTTACATAATATTGAAATTAATTAGATGGAATAAAGTCTTTAGGGAGCATTCGTTTTTTACGGGGAGGGGGGGGTCGTTGGAATTTGAGCTGACCCCCCCCCACCCATGAAAAAAAAATTATCAGATTTGATTCATTAACCCTTCGCACCCTGTGGCCCCGGGCTGAAAAAGTTGCCTCACATACTAATGAATCAACATTTTTGGTGAAATTCCAAAATCAAATTTTTGCACACACCTGAACTTGTAATCGCTCTAGTCTAATCAAGTACACTAATGTCAATAATCAAGAGTACATAAATACACAGATTTACCTAGTTTTATATTGGAAAAAACTTATTCATAGTTTCCTCTGACAAGATAGTGAATTAACAATTCGGTGAAATTCCAAAATCAAATTTCTTGCTCACACATGCACTTGTAACTATCCTAGTCTTATCATGTACATTAATATCAATAATCAAGAGTCTATAAATACACAGATTTAGCTAGTTTTGTATTTAAAAGAAATAATGCATAGCTTCTCATAGATTATGTATGGAGGACCTGTGTATTTTCTATTTTGCCTGGGAGTTCTTGTGTGTTATCACTGTATACCTAGGGAGTCCAAGACGGGAACTTTCCAGAGAGTGTTTTCCGTTGCATGCTGCACTGGAAGGTTTGAGTGTCAGCGTGTGCTTTTTAACGTAGCTAGCGGGTAACGCGAATATTCGTACTGCGCATCGTATCTGCGCACGTGAACGAACGTTCTTTCTGCAAGCGTTCTTTCCGGAAGTGGTCTTTTTGTCGCGATATAGCCTACAATTATTTTTAAGTGCGACTTTCAAATTTGGTTTGTCAAAACAGTTCACACCAAGATAGCAAACTTTGTGTAACAGGCCCGTTTTAAGTGTGACAAATGTGGGATTATTTGCAGTATTTAAATGAACTAAACTTTATTTAATACCTATTAAAAAAAGTTTTGAATATCAAATTAAACAGGGATCTGTCGCTAGAGAGCGCTTCAATATAGCATTTTTTGTATTAAAAATGCCCATATCTTAAAAAATTGTGCGGTGACCCCCATTTTTTTCGTTTGATTCGAAATCCATATATTGTTGGGCTTAATTTACGAGAGTTTAAAGAAAACGTAGATTTCAGATCATGACATTTGTAATGAAAATATCAAAATTTGGCCAAACTTTGCTCTTTTTATAAAAGCACTATTCATTGAAACGTTGCTATATTTTCTGATATTTTCAAAAGCTGATCACAAAACTAATACAATACAATACGGGGACATGTGTTGTATAAAATCTGTTAATTGTTTTTACTATATTTCAGTTTTATTATTCAATAACACTAGATAATCGAGTAATACAACATTTTAACCAATTTCAGCTAAATGTTTTGGCGGGACATATCTCCAAAATTTGCATGGAAACCCAATCTTTTTTTCTCATTTTTTAACATTTCATCTCATCCTAGACATCTCCTGAAAGTTTCAGAAAAATCCTGATTAACGTCACTGTTACCCGCATTCTACCTTAAGTCAGATATTTCTCTATTTTGAGTTTTACTCAAGTAAGCAGATATGTAAAGAAACCGGTGAGTGGCAGATATCGAACTTTATGCGGATCGGACTGTTTATTTAAACCCTAAGCCATCCTCTACTTTAGTTGATCGAACGAACATTGCTCACACAAGTGAAACTTTGAAAGCCGTGCCGTATATATGCAATATGCGCACTGCATGCTGAGATGGTATCACCACAATTTGAAAGCTGATCTTTCTGCAGCAAATTGTGTGTTAACTGTGAACTTTATTCCATTTATGAGTTCAGTCAGATGTCTGAGATTGTCATGAGAACCTTATTTTATGATTGTCCCACTGAACTTTTGTCGATGCGCGGAGTTAGCAGAGGAAGACTTCAGATTAGTTCGGCATGTCCCCGGAGCCGACCGGAAGTAAACAAAGATCTAAGATGGCTGCGCCCGTGGTGGCTGAACTGGCTGCTTAGCAGTGAATTGCGTGTGCCCGTGCGTGTGTTGTCGCCGACTTTCATGTGCGGACATGAAAGTCGGACTTACAATTGTGCTCATCATCGAACATTTGTTAAAGTCGCGTGTGAACTATTTGTGTTTCCGAGCCGCGTGGTCAAGTCTGAGGTACCTCTGCAGCTCTGCGGTAACGTTAAGTTTTCCATATAAATTGTTAAGCAATTAGAAAGGGTTTGAATTTTTGTTCTGAAAGTGTGTTCGACTCCTGCCGTCGGGAGGTCGATCAGTACGGTTATTGTTACCATGGAGTAATATTTATAGTTTTGAAGTACGGTTTTACTATTTTATATGTAGAACCCGATATTTGACACAACATAGTATTATACAGAAGTTGTTTGTTACATTATAATTTATATGACTGTGTGTTAGTTCCTCATTTCATGCCCAATGTTCTGTAGCCCTGCGTACAGGTCTGTGCACATGTGTTCCCAGCATTATATGGCCTCTACCACAGCCCTGCAACGGTCTATGAAGAGAACTGAGGTCTCTGCGGCCTGGATCCGGACCGCAATGAAGAAACGGTCTTTTTGGCCGAAATTCTGCTCTACTGGGGCAAAATCCTTTCCCTGCCTACCTATACCTCCTAACCAATCCCAGATAAGATGAGATTAACTTCTCCTAACATCCAAAACCGCTCATTTTCTGAAACCTAACGTACTCGACAAGTTGTTTACCCATGGAGATCCCCATTTTGAATCTCGCTTCAGAGACCCCAGTTATCTCCACAGACTGTTGCATGGCTGTGGTGGAGGCCGTATAACGCCAGGAACACACAGACCTGTACTCAGGGCTACATGCTCTGTTGCTGCTCTAGAGAGGTTAACGCCAGTCTCGGACTTGTTGGCCCTGCCAGAGAAATAAATTTGGCTGAGCTTTGGTCGGTTATTATTCTGCCGTCTCGAAACATCGGTTACACAAGAGTAGTATAAGAGACAGTATAGCACCGTTGAGTAAGTTAGGGGGTCTTTTTTGGGGGAAACATATAGAACACTTGGGTAAGTTAGGGGGTCTTTTTTCATTTTTTGAAAGATATAGACCACAGTCATGGCCGACTGGTACAAACGTACGTCTCCTTGGTGATGGAAAGACCCCCTAGCCTAGTGAAAATAGATATAGACCACTTTGGAAAGATATAGACCACTTTTTGCCTGGGCTTATCGACATTCCCCTGTATTTACCGTGATAACTGAAGTTAACGATACGCACTCTGTCTTTGTTTACTTAATCCAGTTAGAATTGCAACAACAGTATTCCCCCGGGATCTGATATGTGGCATGTCTGGAGTGGGGAAAATTCACTTTGTTCTATGGGAATGTCCATATGACATTTCTAATTTTAGCGGCTTTTTATTGCGACACGTGCTGATTTCTGCTCCTTGACGAATAGTATCGCCCTATGCGTTGGAACGCCACTGCACTGAAAATCGGCTGAGGCAGAGTCCTGATCCTGCAAAATGCATCGAATCGACAGGCATTTATCGCCGTTATGCGATAGTGGGCCCTTCAGTCACATGTACGTTTGTGGAGGGACCGTGGTTCCAGCCTGAAATTCGTTAAACAAGAAAGGAAAGTCTCTGGTTAGCGTCACAGTGGTTAACTGGAAATTTCTTTGCGCATGGAGGTATAAAGTGAGAGTCGTCTTTTGCCCATGATTAGGACACCAAGACTGGCCAAGACTGTATCGTGTTTCGAAAATCAATGTTGACCTGGCCTATCGCGTTCATGGTAGCCCTGCCCGCAGCCTATGTGTTGTGGTGGGACTGTGGTTTACTTGCACGCGTGCGAAATACAGCGTTTTGGTAACATTTTGATTGATACAAGTTGGCAGGATGGTGGACTTGTCCACAAAATAAACCTGTTTGCAACGTTTTGATTGATACCTGTCAATAGGCTTACGCCCATACCAGTCACAGTTCGATAGACACCATAGGACCTAGATATTTGCAATATAGCAACCTTAACGTATGGTCTACGAAATCAATGTAAAGAATTTTGATTGCTCTGCATATGCACAGAATTCGCTGTTCATTCGCTGGTCCCCAGTTCATGCATTTAGAAGGCGGCGTTGAAGCCCGAATGTTGATTTATTCATGAAAACGAATCAATGCACAGGCCCCCGGAACGTTTCGTAGATCGTCGTCGGATGGGAAGTAACTGACACTGTGAGGCCGAAGGCCGAACCTCGTACTGTATAAGAATACTAAGGTATGACATGAAAAATCGACCGGTGGCCCGAAACAAACGAAATAAAGCATCTACCTCAAAAAAAATTACATCGACCGGTCGGAAATACCTTCAAACTTTCAAATCTTTACTCTGGTTACAGCATTTCTTTCAAATCTGCCAGTTATGGGCGATAATTAACTGTCCGGCGAATACTCGCACTTGCATTGCCACTCCGCCATTTTGAATAGCTTTTTACTCCCGAAGCCTTTGCGAGTGACGAGTGACCCTGTGACCCCACAACCGCTAAATTCAACTGTTAACCGTTAGGTAAATTTCATACTGTCAGTGAATACAACTTCAGCTATCTGGCAACAAGGCAATCAACGCAAACCATGGGAAAGATTACGCTTGTGAGCTGGTAAGTGATAGTTTTCCTGTTCGCTTATAATGAACAGGCCCCACTCGCAAAGGCTTTCGGGAGTAAAAAAGCTATTCAAAATGGCGGAGTGGCAATGCAAGTGCGAGTATTCGCCGGACAGTTAATTATCGCCCATAACTGGCAGATTTGAAAGAAATGCTGTAACCAGAGTAAAGATTTGAAAGTTTGAAGGTATTTCCGACCGGTCGATGTATTTTTTTTTTGAGGTAGATGCTTTATTTCGTTTGTTTCGGGCCACCGGTCGATTTTTCATGTCATACCTTGGTATTCTTATACAGTACCGAGGTTCGGCCTTCGGCCTCACAGTGTCAGTCACTTCCCATCAACGACGATCTACGAAACGTTCCGTGGGCCTGTGAATCAATGAATTAAATTGGAGTGAAAATGCACCTACTTCTGGCTCGCGGCACGCGGCACGTCAATTAGGCTTACCCTCATTGAGGGGTGTTTATACAAGTATAACAAATGTCCTCTGGGACTGCATGTGTAATTTTGAGTAAGATAAACAATATAAATGTTTGCCCAAACATAAAATGGCGCCCTCATGTAAGTAAAGCAAAAACACTGTACGTCGTGCACTTATGCATTGGAAACTTCACAGAAACAACAGAGTAGTCCAATTTATAACACGCCACATGCTCATTCCATGTCGCGATTCGCCAGTATACGTCACGTGATGAGAAACAGATACGTCAAGTCCCCACTGAATCGATAAAAGTGACGTCAGAGGGTACGTTTTGATAAATACTATTTCCCTAGGGAAATAGTTTTGACCTAATTTGGAAAAGTGCCCGGTCACGTGACCGTGTTGTCGTCTGTCGCAGCTTTGAAAAATGGCGGGTGACCTGAACGTGATGTGCGCCTGGGATTAGCGGCGAGCCTCTTTCTAAACTGATTGATTTTCCATTCCATCGGCGTAGCAACTTGAAAAGCTCATCTATGAAAAACATTCAAGTGCAACAAAGGATGTTTCTTGTCATGCTTAGAATTTTTTTGGAAGAAACTAGTAATATGTACTACTGTTGCTGCTATGGAAATACTGCCAAGTAAATTTGTCACAATGGATTGTTGCGGTGCAAAATATCAAAACACATCAAAAACTGTAACATAATCATGATAATACAACATGAGCATGTGGTGTGTTATAAAACACCTAGAACCTGGTCTGTTTCTGGCTATAGCGCCCGTTCATTACCCCTCGTGGCCATCATGGCCATGTGTTACTAGACACACATCGTTATACCCCTCGGCCTAAGGCCTCGGGGAATAGCGTGTTTCTAGTAACGCACGGCCCCTCGGGGTAATAGACGGGCACTATAACCCTCGTGACCAGGTAATAGGTGTTTAATAATGCATAGTGCTGAATGTTTTCCACTGAAACATCATATGCTTTATTTTCTTCGTAATGTTACCAGTTTTTAAAAATGGCGGGAAAACAAAATTACGGTTAAAATGTAAATTTTACATGTCCAATTTTTCAGCAATAAAAGACTATATCCTTTATATTTGTAGAATTTAAAGAAAACCAGAGAAAATAGAAAGCCTCTTTCAGGTCAACAAATTTCATGAGTTACAGCTATAGGGGTTTTAATTACATGCAATTAATGCACAGCAGGAGATAGCGTAAAAATAAAGATGAGAAAAAAGAGTACAGCAGCTATAAAATGCTACAAATTAAGGACAGGATGAGAAAGTCATGGCAGAGTATTGACTAAATTTACTTCACATGTCGAGGAAAACAAGATTAGAGAAGCATTTGTGACCCCTAAAAGACAAAATATTTCGATAGTAGTACTACAACGGTTGTAGACATATTGTCTTCTTTCATTTTTTGGCGGTAAGAACCCAGGTCGGACTTGTCAAGCAAAATTTGCCCTCCTCGTCTCTTACGTTGATTTCAATGAGCCTCTGATATGCGTCATCGATGAATTCCTTCTTTCTCTCGGCTGGTATGTGTTGAATTTGTCCAAATGTGATCTCGATGAGGTCTGCAGGTAAAATGAAATAGACCGCGTTCAACTTTTATTTACACGATTTGATAATAATAGTTTGCGAATACGTAGTAATATGAAAAACATATAGAATGTCACCATAGAAGAAACGCCTGTTATATCGTACGATCTCTCTTTCTGAAAATAGCCATCCTCATTCCGGAACTGCTACACAGTCTTTGGGTTCTTTGTTCCGAGGGGGCGGGAGGTTTTCTCTGGCGGAAAACGTGAAGTACTTTTAAAGAGTCAACCTTAAACCAGAAATCTGCGAATTCACCCTTTGTGAGTTTGTGAGTTGGGAGCACCATTGTGACGGGTTATATATTGACATTAAACTAATATTTCCTTACTCTTGTATTCCTCTTCTGTGCGGCCTCTGTACAAATAACCGCCCTTCTCCACGATACGAGCTTCCGAAAAGCCACACTCAATAGCGAGTTGTTCTAGTTGATTTCTGGTTCCTCGAAACAACAATGCGGCGTACACGTCGTATGAATAATCCTTATCACAAAAAGAGAAACTACATTAAATCAAAATAAATGTTTTCCTCCTAGCTCTATTCCCAAAACCCTTTGTTGTCGTTTCGCCGCAAGTGGTTTTGCAGCTAGCATGAACCTCTCTTCCCTACTCCGCAATTCCCCTCTCTTCTTTATCTCTGCTTTCCCTGTCTGTCTGTCTGTCTGTCTGTCTGTCTCTGTCTCTGTCTTTCTCTCTGTCTGTCTGTCTGTCTGTCTGTCTCTCTCTCTCTCTCTCTCTCTCTCTCTCTCTCTCTCTCTCTCTCTCTCTCTCTCTCTCTCTCTCTCTCTCTCTCTCTCTCTCTCCCCCACACCCACACACACGGCGACTGGAGACAACAAAGGAGAGGAATATGTCTTCACAGTATTTGGCGGTGACTCCAATGACCTCACGAGGGATCGGGGAAGGTATTATAAATATGCATATTTTTTCCTTGATCATCGTTGATTTATTGGTTTTGTTTACTTTTGGTTTATACATTTTAAATTGGCCTTGAAACTACATTAATTAAACTTAATATTATGAAATAAACACACCATCATTTCTGAACAAATCTTACGATGCTACCAGGCAAATATTATTGCACAATCATGAACAGTCACACAAAAATCATTCTCGACTTGTGATGTTTAGGATCAGAAGAGCATTGCGAAATCTAGTTGCTAACTTTAATAAGAGATCCCATGACAATGTTTATGTAAATATTACAATACCTTAGTCAATGGTTTCCACTTAGGGTGATCCGACATGTACTGCCGTATGGTATCAAGAGTTCCCATCTCATTCCCATGATGGAAATTCAACAGAAAGTATCCACCAGGTTTCAGGCACCAACAGACGTTTTTGAAGAAAGCTTTCTTGTCGTCGATGTACTGGAACGTTGCATAGGATACGGCTTTTGTGAAGGCACTCTTCCATTCTGGTTTCAGAGTCGAAGCATCGGTTGCGTCAGCAACTTCATAAGTAGTTTTGCCCTCTTCAAAGTTTAACTGCCTTGCCACGTCGATATACTCTTTACTTTTGTCATAGCCTGAGATGGAAAATGAAGGTAGTCAATTTGATTAAAAAAACACTCCTCCGAATTCTCCCATATAAACGCCATCACTGTTTGCACCACTGGTGGAAAATTCATCTACCTGCAAAGTCATTACGTATACGTTCTGGTCAATTGATAGATTGCTTGATGAATGATACTGTAAACGCGTTTTTGAAGCGACGCGTATAGAATGCAGGCAGGTAGGCAGGCAGCCTTGGAGAGTACCCAAGCTCGGTGTGTTAGCAGGACCCGATATACCGCCAAAGGAAGTGGATCTAGACATAGACCATGGAGCGTCTATGATGCAGATCTCGTTTTAGGCAACGGGCATGAAAAAAATATACACTAGTATAGCGAAAGTGATATTGCATGTTCATTTTAGCTGATATGTACGTACTCATTGAGCTTTCAAAATTTGTATGTATGTATGTATGTATGTATGTATGTATGTATGTATGTATGTATGTAAGGCAATCACACAGTTGAGAACTTAAGCCATCCAATATTACCTGTAATTGATTTAATATTTCCTCTGTCTACAAGGAGCTTAGAGCCCGCTCCAATTCCACACCCTATTTCCAGGACCACATCATCAGGACCCCAGTCCGAATCTGTCGACATGCTCTGCCAAACGGTATCCAACTGACCTTGATGAAGCGCTGCCAATTTGATCGCAGAATCGGTGGAGAAGTTCATTCTTGTTAGCTTCGGATTAATGACAGTTCAGACAACATACAAACTGTACTTCTTTCTATTTTTATTCCGTGAAAAGACAGAGTAGATTGTGTCAGGTCTCATACAAGTGAGCAAGTAAGAGGCAACACTGTATCTAAGGAAACCTGAACGATAAAGCAACCGGGTATACGATACAATAAATACCAACCTTCTTTCGATCAAGTTGTTTGATCAAACAATGGCAAGTGGATAACCTGTTCCCACTATGAGATCAGATGAACACTTGCGACTTCCAGGATGAGTAGGGTCGACGGTTATGAGGGAAAAATGCTAGCAGTTCATTCAGAGCACAGTAATTTTGGTCTTGTCCATGGGTGTTTTGCTCGTGTCTTTGTGCCGGCCTTTTGGAAAGTCGAGATATAAACCTCTGGAAAGGGGGCGGTTATGACACATACGAGGGGTGTTACCCTCGAAGGCAGTGGCCCCGAAAAAAGACAATGTTGTTTACGATAATCTCGATAACATAAGGAGGCGGCGTCAGGTCAATCACTGATACTCAGGAGCGGCTAGCTTGGCTTGCCAGTGACTCAGGAATTCAGAAGAGAATTACGAAAGTGCAGAGATTGATTTTGCACCTTGTATATGTGTATCGTTGTTAATAAAAATTGTCTTTCTGTTGGGGTCTGAATTTTTCGACAATAAACAACGCATATGTCGTGTCGGGTTGTATAATCAAATCGGATAATGCAAATGTTTACATTTATTTCGGGTATACCGCCAAGCTGTTGTACATAATTTTCTGTGTGTAAAGTAAAAAATATACTTAGGAAGTGTAAGACTGATAAAATTCAGACATAATTTTATTTTAAGTTTATTTTTCGTAAGAATATTCTCCCTGTTCAACAGATCTTTCTTCACAAATATATTAGCTACAGTTTCTCATTTTTACATGTTTACCAGACTGTTGAATCCATGCATTTGCAATGACGATATCGATTCCAAAATCATCTTATTCTGTAGAGTACGTGATCGAATCTTTTCAATTGTAATGGGTATTTTGACGCCCTTGTTTGTACGGCAAAAGGTTCACAACTTCGGAGGGGCATTTCGCCAAATGACCAAGGGAACCAATCGTAAAATACTTAATCAAGACACTATCGACAATCAATTACTTTCCACATGTTCTTGTAACATAAGCTGCCTTGCTTATGCCCAATGTATGATGTCTCACTTTTTGAGTCCTGGAATATTTTACATATCAAATTCTAATTTTAGTTTGCATTTTGTATTTAATTTTATCAGCTTTTATCTTTTTTTTCTTTTTTTCCTTTTTTCAGTCCATCATCCAACAGGCGTTAGCCCAGTTACAGGATGAGGTATGCATAACCCACTAACCCAAAATGGAGCACTGAGGAGTAAAGTGCCTTGCATGCTCAAGGGCACAACACAACAGGTAACAAACTCCTTATCTAAACCAATACCAGCCGGAAAAGCAGTGTCAATCAACGGTACTGTGTTTGGAATAGCGATTTGGGACAAACGGGCATTTCAAAAATTACAGGTAATGTACATTATTACGAAATAAAGACATGGTGAGACACAACGAGACAAGAGAATTTAGTAATTTACTACTTTAGTGACACACGTCGTGTAAAACAAGACTGAGACTCGACTTAGGGAGCCTTCAGTAATTACAGGGGGGTGGCCGGGGGAATTTCGCGAACACCCTGTACCGTAAAATGTGACCCTACACCCAATCCTCCTGTCTAAAATGTGACCCTCCCCCTTATCCGACATTCTAAAACTTGACCCCCCCCCCGACCACTGCGGTATTCTCCCCGGGAATAACTAAAACAGTATCAGCTAATTTACATAACAATTGGTTCAATTGTTATGTTAGGGACAAATTACAGAGGGGAGGGCTGGTGTTTTTGGAGGGACAGTCGCAATTTATCACGCAAGAATTTTTGAAGAGATATGGTATTTCATACAGTTTAGGGAGGGTCACCATATTTTGTGCAACTATAAGAAGGCAAGATGTAGCTGATTTAGTGCTTCATCCAAAAATATCAAATCAGAATACATGGAGTCTATCAGGCAAATTATTGACAATTTACCCCCACAAAACATGCTATATATGTATTTTATATATGTTTGATAATGTATTTAAAAGTACTTTGCTTGAATAGGGAAGTTAAAATGAACATTTGTGTACAAGAATTGATTTCTGAATTTCATCTAAAAAGTTGGTTCACTATCCATGGTGTTTATGATGAAATTATGAATCGTTTTTCCAATACAAAAATAGGTAAATCTTTGCATTTGTTTACTCTTGATTATTGATATTCATTTTCTTGATTAGACTAGAGTGGTCAAAGTTGGTGAGTGACATTCTTCTGCAAAGGACAATATGCATAAGAAAGCAGTCACCTTTGAAGCTGGAAATATGCAACATTCACTTTTGCAAAAGTCACTTTCGACAATTGTAGTTTGATATTCAGTAAACAGAACTGTTCCTTACTCTTGACATCCTCTTCACTGTAGCTTCCATACAAATAACTGTCCCTCTCCAAGATACGAGCTTCAGAAAATCCACACTCGACAGCAAGCTGTTCCAGTTGATTTCTGGTTCCTCGAAACAACAATGCGGCGTACACGTCGTAAGAAAAATCCTTATCATAAAAGAGAAACTACATTAAATCAAAAATCAAAATAAATGTTTCTTCCTTAATCTAGTCCTAAAACCCTTTATGGTCGTATGTCACCACTAGTGTCTTGCAGCTAATATGGACCTCTCTCCGCATCTCCCAATTCCCCTCTCCTTTTTATCCCTCCTTTGTCTGTCTGTCTGCCCTCTCCCTCTCTCTCTCTCTCTCTCTCTCTCTCTCTCTCTCTCTCTCTCTCTCTCTGGATGTTAATAATGGATAGTAAGTAGTATGTCTTCAATGTATGTGACAGCAACTTCAACGTCCTTACGAGGGATCGGGAGAGGTTTTATACAAATGTGTAAGTTTTATCTTGATTTTTTTTTTTTGATTCGTTGATTTTTTTTTGATTCGTTGATTTTGCTTACTTTTATTTTATACATTGTAAATGCATCGGCCTGGAACCTAATTTACACACTTGTTTTTATAAGTAATTTGTAATATTGCAACATTCAGCTATATGACAACTAACACTGTTGAGAAAAACATTGAAAAAATATGAAGATCAAATTAACCCAAATTAGTTCCAATCGTGTTAATGACACTTTTTACATAAATATTACAATACCTTAGTCAATGATTTCCACTTTGGATGGTCCGACATGTACTGTCTCATTGTTTCAAAAGTTCCCAACACGTTCCCGTGATTGAAATTCATCAGAAAATATCCACCAGGTTTCAGGCACCAATAGACGTTTTTGAAGAAAGCTTTCTTGTCGTCGATGAACTGGAACATTGCAATTGATATGGCTTTAGTGAAGGCACTCTTCAAAGTTTACCTGCTTTGCCACGTCTACAAACTCTTTACTTTTGTCATAGCCTGAGATTGTAAATTAATGTAGTCAATTTCATTAAAAGAACCTTCTGCAAATAACTCTATAAACCTATGTCATAGTTTGCACAACATAAATCCCCTGTATTACAATTACGTGTTCGTTCTTGTGAAATAATGGATTGCTAAATGCATGATACATGTACAAGCATTCATGATGCGATATGTATACAATGCAGGCAGGTAGCCAGACTGCCCGGTATCCAACTTACTGTATATAAGGGGGTGTGTGCGGCCAAAGGAACTGTATAGAGATATAGAAGGTATATGATCTAGAAGTCGTTTTATACTATAGACTTGATGAACTTGACTAAGGCAAGTCAACTTACTACATAAAGTGATGATGTAATAGTATGGCAGCAGTGAATACAATTAACTTTTTTATCCCAGCTGATTACTAGTTTGTGAGGTTAACTGTATATTGAAATGGAGCTTTACACGATGAAAATTGCCCGTGATGTATATCACCGATGTCAGTCGCAAGGCATTAAATGTATAATTCATACTTGAAAACTTAATTTTGGAGACGTTAAATGTCGAAAGGTGCCTGATAAATGTTCTATAAGCTCATCACAGATCACTGTGATACGGCCTTCACTTCTCATCGTCCTCGCCAAAAACACATTATAGTTTGTAGCTTTTGTAAGGTAACTTAATGTCAGAGAGGTGACTGGCCAACATTACAGTCAATCCTTTTTTTAAGGCAAACCTCTTCAAATTCAAGCTTAACGTCAAATGTACTTCTTTTCTGTCTATGTGCCTTGGAAATTAACAATGGAGAGATGCGAACAACAAGGTACTTTCTTTTTCTGCACGATGCAGGAATTTCGGTAGGGATTTTTCAGACTGAGAAATGTATATTAGGGAGTATTCGATTTCTACGGAGAGGTGGGAGTCGGTGGAAATTAGGGGGTTGACTTTTACAAAACTTAGGAGGTCAAATTTTAACATAAATGATTAAGGGGTCAGATTTTACGAAGGTTTGTATGGATTTATCGCAAAAAAACAACAGAATTGACCAAAAAGTATATAAAATAAGATTTCGAACATGGCTTTATTCTGTTTGAATAGGTGATAACAAGCAGAAAAGAGCACTTTTGTTCACAAAGATAAAATTTTCGAGTTGACCAAGAGAAATAAGTGTAATGCCATGCTCATGATATAACTTTTATAATTAATAATTGGGGAAAAGCTCAAAATTTTGAAAATATGGTGTTATATGAAGTGTTTGCAAAGATTTACGGCCTTTGGAATTACACTGATTTAAACAACAAACTTGACATTGGAATTTTACTGAAAATTGGGGAGGGTCTTTTCCTTGCAAACACTTTTGAAGGGTCACTATTTTTCACCCCAGGGCCTCAATGTGCAAAGGGTTCATGAATCAAATCAGATGAAATTTTTGAGGGTCACACATTACAATTCGACGAAATATACCGATTCTTAATACATACACATTATCTACAAGCTTCACAAGAAAAGAAGATACAGTGGTATCCTACAAAGACATACTAAATATTTTTAGATGATGAAAGACAAACGACAAAAACATATGAGACAGGTGGCAAAGTGTGTATCAATTATGACTTTAAATGTACAGAAGTTATTAGTTTTTATCGGAAAAAATGTTCATAGTTCTCCCATAGACTACCGTGAGTGTGAATCAACATTTTCGGTGAAATCCCTAAATCAAATTTCTTGTACACATAATATTTGTGACCACCCTATTCTAATCAAGTACATTTATATCAATTATCTATGAATGCACCGATATAGTTTGTTTTAAATTGGAAAAATTGTTCATAGTTTTCTCATAGACTACCGTGTAATGTGGATCAACATTTTTGGTGAAATTCAAAATCCAATTTCCTTTACACACATGCACTAAACTTGTAAACATCCTGTTTTAATCTAGTACATTTATATCCATTAACAAACATCATTAAATGCACTGATATTGCTAGTTTTATATTGGAAAAGAAATTGTTCATAGTTTTCTCATAGACTACCATGTATAGTGAATCAACATTTTGGATGATATCCAAAATCCAATTTATTGTACACCTATGCACTTTTTACTTCCCACTTCAAGCAAAGTACATTTTGCATGTACTATCAAACATGTACAAATGCAGAGATACAGCTTGTTTTGTTTAGGACAGTTGTAAATTGGTTGCCAGATAGACTCCCGTGTATTATGATTTGATGTATTTTGGTGAAGCGCTATATCGGCCACATCTTTTCTTTCTTATAGGAGCGCAAAATATGGTGACTCTCCCACAAAGTCATGCATGAAATATCATGATCCTTGAATATTTAAAATAAACGACGACTCTCCCTGTAATTTCTCTCTTTTACAATTCAACAAATTGTTATGTAATTCAGCTGTTACTGTTTCAGAAATTCCTGGGAAGAATACTGCAGCATGCATAGTAAGGGAACGAGAACTAGACATATTGTCTAAACGAGGTGTTGCCAACACTGTCAGGTGTAATTATCAGCTAATCTGTAATTCCAATCGATCACAGAGAAATCAACTCTGCCTAAGTTGAAACATTGTCTTACAGGAGGTCAGATATAGTCAAAACAACTACACCTGAAAGCAAGTGATAAGACTTGGACAGCGCTTGGACATATGTGGTGTTGTTGCTTTGACTACGTCTGACCTCCTGCTAGACAATGTTTCGACTTTTGCAGAGATGATTACTTTATGATCGACTCATATTAGCGCTTAGCTGATCATTTTACCCTGGCAGAGTTGGCAACACCTCGATTCAGACAATATGTTAGTTCGTCTAATGCCAATGCGTCTAAGCAAATCACTGTAGTTCGTCTGTGAACTAAGTGAAAGAGCATCTACCTGTGGTATTGGTGACTAAACAGGGACAACTTCATGAAAATGTAGGCGTCTCTGCTTCAAACGTTCATGACTGTTATACGTCTCTACAGTACAGCAGCTATTCACAATATTCAAGGGAATAAATATGCATTGGGTACCGAGATTATCGGCCAACATGCCCGTCGTGTTTACCGAATATGATGGCTTGATAACGACTATATTTGATATTATAACTTTATTGACCATATGTAAATTGGGTGCCTACTTTCAGCGGCTTGATTGTCTTTTCAGCAATGGTGCTCAAACAGCTAACAATCTGAAACCCCCAAAACAAAAGAGAGTCGACAGCAATTTCCAAACTGATGAGCATTTCGATCACGTTAGTCGCCAGGGAAAATGCATCAGTGAATTTTATTTTACAGTGCAGCGGGTAAAGTAAGTCAGTGTTCATTCTGACAATTCAAGGACACATCTCATCCATCACACCATGTGATATTCATCAATCATAGTGCATTAAAAGTCTGCAAGAGAGAGCAGTGTAATCAATGGTCAGCCAATCTATCTTTCTTTGTACTCGCGTATTTATGCGTGAATATAGGTAGGTAGGTAGGTAGGTAGTTAGGTAGGTATTTTTCCCTGAGGGATAATCAAGTCATGTGATTTTTTCCCTTCATTAGGCATCTGCAGAGCAAAAGACATATAATACCTACCTTTGATCACTAGGAGAAATAAAAATTGTATAAAATGCTGAGAAGCTAAGCCATAGACAATATTACCTGTAATCGATTTGATTTTTCCTCTGTCTACAAGAAGCTTAGTGTAGGCTCCAATTCCACAGCCTATGTCCAGGACCACGTCATCAGGACCCCAGTCCAAACCTGTCGACAGCCACTGCCAAAAAGTATGCAACTGGCCTTGATGAAGCTCTGCATATTTGACCGCAGTATCGTGAGTGAAGTTCATGTTCGTTAGATTCAGTTTAACGACAGTTAAATCAAAAATCAAAACTGTATCGCTTTTTTGTTTTAAACCGCGCAACAAGGAACGAGAAATTGGTTTGTAAGGGCTACTCGAAGGACCTTGGGCGTTGGTCTCGAAGGCAATGACCTTGGCCAGTTACGATGATGTCCACGATATATTCTCGATATGTTAAACAAAACGAGGTGGCGTCTAGGGAAGACCTATCACGGCTTGACACATGCGACCTACAATGTCAAAACCGCGACTTACAAACTGCCCTCACACGACAACTGTCCTGCTGCAAGTACTTTCATCGTGGCTGTACTAGCAAAGAAATTGCTGTTGTTAGGCTGCATTCACAAACACCTCTAGAGGGGGATTTCAGGGGGGACTTGAAAAAAATTACAACATACAAGGGGGTCTGAAAAACTGACGTTGCAAGGGGGGACTTGAAAATTTATTGAATATCAAATTCCTTTTCAAATACCTTCTGGCACTTTCCAGAAATTAATTAGCGGTACCAAAGCAAAGTTTGGTTGTCCTGTGACCATGGACTGCGTTGATTTCGACACCAGCTATTAAAGAGAAAGTGCAATGGGGCATGCAACACAACGTATACAAAAATTACAAACCTTTTTCGCTCAAGCAAGATTTTTCAGTGGATGACCCGTTGTCGTGTTGACCCTAAATGAACATGTGGTTTCCGGCAAAAGTAGGTTATATACTTCATGAGGTATGCAGAATCATTCTCGTTGACCACTAGTCTCGTTTTGCTTTGTTGTGGTCCATTCTATGTGCAGTTCTTCTGCAAAGTCTAGAATTGACAGAATCGACAGACATCTATGGGAAAATATCAGTCATGGCCAACTCGAAGGAGCCTGGGGGTTCCCTTAGAGGCGGTGGCCGGGACGCCGAACGATGTTGTTCTCTATGTCTGTTGCAATAAGGCTTGCTAATGACTCAGGGACGTTTGCGACGAATCCCGCACGTGTAGGCATTTATTTAAACTCTGTATCTATGTTATATGCACCAGTCTTTAAAAACTTGAATTTCTGTCATGACCTGACTTTATTTTTCGACAACAATATTCAACCTAAGTGAGTAGGTTTTGTTTTAAGGTCGAATACAGCGTATTTCAACATGCACTAATGCTATCTAAAAGTATGTGGCAAACTTTAGTTCAAAATTTTCTTTGCATAAAAATTGACAAAAATACTTTGAGAAAGGTGGCATGTAAATGAGACAGCTAGACTTAAAGACAAAGGTATGGGGGTACTTTTCCTCCAGGATATAGTAGTTTAGGGATTGAACATAAGTTGCATGGAGTGGGCCAGTGTTTTTCAAAATGACGCTGCACGAAAAATAGTGACCTTTCAAAAGTGTTTGCGAGAAAACAAGTGACCTTCCCCGATTTTCATGTGCAGAGAACGGTCACCCCCCCCCCCTGCGTGTCACAGTCCATATCAATAGTATTTTTATTGAATACAATTTCTCATTTGACCTTTGAACTTTCAAATACTTCTTTTTAACCTCTACAAATAATCACTATAAGGCAAGACTTCGCTGAAAGACATAACATTTCACGATAAGTAATTATCTTTCTCCAAAGGCTTCAAAATGAACCCCAACAAACGGTAAACCTGGAAAGCATTGTAAGATCTGTCCCCGAGGCGCGTTCTAACTTAATCAACGACACATTGCAGGCGATTGAGCAAAGGTTAAAGATGAGAAACAACTACAGCTGCTACAAAAATGATAGACACTGCTACAAACTAAGGACAGGACGAGACAAGTTATGACAGAGCCTTCACTAATTTACTTTACATGGCGTGAAAACAAGACTAGAGACAGAGTTTGTGATCCCTCAAGGAAATTTCAAAACAAAAAAAATTCGATAATAGCACTACAATGGTTCGTTGACGTATCGTCTTCTTTCATTTTTTGGCGGTAAGGAACCAGGTCGGATTTTTAAAGCACAATCTGCCCTCCTCGTCTCTTTCGTTGATTTCAACGAACCTCTGATATGTGTCATCGATGAATTCCCTCTTTCTCTCGGCTGGTATGTGTTGAATTTGTCCAAACATGATCTCGATGAAGTCTGCAGATTAAAATGGGTCAGACCGCGTGTAACTTTATTTACACGATTTGATAATAATTTCAGGCGGAATAGCTAGCCATATGAAGCAACATGAACTACATAAAGAATGTCGCCATTGAAGGAACGCCTGTTATGGTACAATCGATCTTTCCGGAACTTCTACATAGCTTTTAGGTCGTTTGTTCCATGTACTTTCAAAGAGTCAACCTTAAGGTAGAACGCACCTCGGGGAAGACATTCGGACTCTCAAACTTTTACAATTCTCTTCTGATATACCACATGTGGGGGTTCATTTTAAAGCTCTTGGTGAAAGAAAACTTTTCACCGGCTTAGTTTTTCGAAATTCGAAAATTTTATTTTTCTCCATAGAGTTAACACAGGGATGGCGGCCATTTTGAATTTCAAATATCGGTAAATCTTGGGTAATTTGTTTCTCTAGTACCAAAATTTGCACGGTGACCCCCTATTTTTATTCTTGATTTTGAAAGAGAATGATTGAAAGATTCCTTGAGGAAAGTTAGAGCAAAATTTTAAGTCTTTCACTTTCGAGGTGCATACTACCTTAAACCAGAAATCTGCGCATTCGCCCTTTGAGAGTTACGAGCATTATTGCAGCAGGTTGTATATAAAGTTATATTTCCTTACCCTTGAATTCATCTTCACTGTGGTTTCCATACATATAACTGTCCCTCTCTACGATATTAGCTTCGGAAAACCCGCACTCAATAACGAGCTGTTCTAGTTGATTTCTGGTTCCTCGAAACAACAATGTGGCATAAGTATCATAAGAATAATCCTGACAAAAAAGAGACACTGTATCAACCAAAAGGAGATATATCCCATCCAATCAGAGAAATAAGTTACTATGTCACCAGGCCATATGTCTCTTTCTTATACACAGACCTCTCTCTCTCTCTCTCTCTCTCTCTCTCTCTCTCTCTCTCTCTCTCTCCTCTCACGGATGGAGGTTATATAGAACAACTTTGCTTCCTAAAATTGTTGGACAACTTGCACATTTCAAGAATTTGAGAGAAGTTACGAACACATGCTTAAAGGTTATGCCTGATGGCTGCCGATCCTTTTTAATTCGTTGACATTGATTTGATTTCTTATTTGAATCCGTCTGGCTGTAATTTAATTTAAACAAATGAAATAAATAAACTTCAACATTTCTAAACTATTCTTATGATGTAGCATTTCTACAACTATCTTGGCAATGAAAAACACCAGAACCCAAAGAAAACTACATATTCAGTCATATTATCTACGTGAGCCTTCAGTAATTAAAGGGGGTTGGACCAGGGGAATTCAGTGCACACCTGAACTGTAAAATGTGACCCTCCCTTATCCTCGTGTCTAAAGTGTGACCCTTCCCTGCCCAACATTCTAAAACTTGCCCACTTCCAAAACCAATGCAATATTCTCCCCAGGAATTTGTGAAACTGTATCAGCTAATATACATAACAATTGGCTTAATTGTTATGTAAATTAGGGACAGAAATTATAGGGAAAGGGCTGTCGTTTTGGGAGGGAGGGTTGCATTCATCACACAAGCACTTTTGAAGGGACAAGATATTTCATGCCTTTGCGGGAGGGTCGCCATATTTTGCACGACAAGAAGAAGGCAAGATGTTGCTGATATAATGATTCACCTAAAAATATCAAATCATAATGCATGGGAGTCTATCAGGTAAACTATTAACAATTTTCCGTCACAAAACAAGCTATATCTATATACTCATTTATGATTGATAATATATTTATGTAAATGTTCTTTGCTTGAAGTGGGAAGTAAAACGTGCATGTGTGTACAATCAATTGGATTTTGGAATTTCACTTAAAATATTTATTCAGTATATACGGTGGTATATGAGAGAACTATGAATAATTCTTTTCCAAAATAAAACTAATATCCGTGCATTTATAGACATCTGATAATTGACATAAGTGTACTTCATGAACACAGGGTTGTCACAATTGCATATTTGTAAAAAGAAAATTGGATTTCGGAATTCCACCGAAAATGCACTCATACATTGTAGTCTGTGAGAGAAATATGACTAATTTTTCAAATACCAAACTAGCTAAATCTGTGCATTTATTGAAGTTTGATCGGTCATATAAATGTACTCGGTTAGGATAGGCTGGTTACAAGTGTATGTGTTTTCAGGAAATTTGAAATTGGAATATCACCAAGAATGTTGATTTACTACTATACATGGTATTCTATGAGTGATCTTTATTTTTTTTCCAATATAAAACTGACAATATTTGTGATTTATAGACATTTGATAATTGATAATACACTTTGCTACCTGTCCAATATGTTTCTGTCTATTGTCTTTCACAAATTTTAACTGTTCATTGTGTTTTAATGTGGGATTCCACTGCATCTTCTTTGCTTGTAAAGATTGTGGTTAATGTGTATGTATTTAAAAATCGATGAATTTCGTCGGGGATTTCCTATTTAGGAAGTATCACATGGACAATCGAAGGTGAGGCTGTGAAATCAGCTTCAGTTAAAAGTGACTCTCCCCCAAGATAGGTTTATAAAAAGTGACCATCGCCCTTGCAGAGTTTTCTAAATAGTGACCCCCATGCCCCTGCCAACCCGAGTAGTTAATGAAGGCTCCCTTATTGAAGAAACAATGTCCGGCTAGATACGCACAATACCTTGGTAAATTGTTTCCACTTTGGGCTATCCGACATGTACTGCCTCAGGACTTCAAGGGTTCCGAAAACATTGCCGTGATTAAATACCATAAAAAGGTATCCACCTGGTTTCAGGCACCAGCAGGCGTTTTTGAAGAAAGCTTTCTTGTCCTCAATGAACTGAAGCACTCCCATTGATATAGCTTTAGTGAAGGCACTCTTCCATTCTGGTTTCATAGTCGCAGCATCGGTTGCGTCAGCTACTTCATAAGTAGTTTTGCCCTCTTCAAAGTTTACCTTCCTTGCCACGTCGATATACTCTTTACTTTTGTCATAGCCTGAGATGCAACGTTGATGAATGTGGTCAATTTGATTAAAATAATCTTTTTCAGATATTATGATATAAATTTCGGTCGTTGGCACAACTGATGACACAGCCACGTGCCTATAGGTTGAAGTTCTGCTGTGTGTTTTTGTTGATAAACGATCAGTGGACGAACGGGTGGAGAAGGGATGTGTAAGCATGCATGAATGTTGCACGTGGGGGTATATATACTCAACACACACATACATCCCCCCCCCCACACACACACAAGTAGTGAAATATGTACACTAATGACAAATCTTACCGCACACTGAAGTAAGTAAGTAACGTGTTTGGTCGTGCTGTTTTGTCAAAGTTCGAGCTCGAGTTTTGAATTAGGATAACCGATCTAAATGTGATGGTATTTTCATAATATGTTTAAGAGACGTTGACCATAAACATATGAATGTTATATGTGAATTTGCACTTTGTAGGTTTTTTTTCTGTGACCAAAGGCGAGAAATGGTGATACATGACTTACAAATTATAATCTGCCACACTTTTATTCATGTTTAAATTCGTAAAGGTACACTTTTTCATATACTATTAAATTGTAATCATAAAAGTTGTTTACTAAATTATATATGAACAACAGTGTCAGGGTTATATATGATTATATATGGTTTATTAATTTGCGTGAGAACAAAAAAATGGCGGTGGTTTTAGAGGACATATTGCACTACATGGCCAAGAACTCTCTCTCTCTCTCTCTCTCTCTCCTCTCTCTCTCTCTCTCTCTCTCTCTCTCTCCGATTTACCAATTCACAAGAATTCCCCCTATACATTTATCACTGGGCACGATTTAGTGTGTTTGCATATCCGGCACTGTGCCCTCGAGAGCAAAAATCGCCGATCACGAAAATGAGTTCACATTTATTGTTTTACTGCTAGAGAAGCCAGTAAAGGGAAACGGGGAATTGCATTTCATTGCTGAATGAAACGAGTGCACTCATTTTTGTTCTGACGCGTCAAAGAACTGGGCATAACTAGCCATACACAATCTACTGTTCTTCAATCAAAGGTCCGTATCATAGTCAAATTGTTCTTGATACGATCGGTAAACATAAATTTTCATTTTTCCCACTGAGGGACAATCCAGCCCTGTTATATTTTGTATCTTCCGTTCGTTTGTTGAGGACAAATGACAAAATTGCGATAGAAGATATGCACTACATTACAAAGTTCATTAGCTAAACAATTGCCCATATTACCTGTGACGGATTTTACATTTCCCCTGTCTGCAATGTGCTTAATCAAGGCCCCGGTTCCACACCCTATGTCCAGAACCACGTCATCTTGAACCCAGTCCAAATTTGTAGAAAGCCACTGCCAGAACGTGTCCAACTGGCCCTTGCATAACTCAGCATATTTCATCCCAGTGGATAAGTTCATTTTTACGGGATATCAAAGCTCAATCAATACCCACGACAGTACAAGTAACTCTTCCTGTTGTAGACAGAGAATAACGGATTTTACACTTTGATGATATATACGGTACAGATTGTGCCAACTTTTCAAAAATACCGCAATTATACGGTGTCGCTCAAATTTGATCAGAATTGGTATATACCAGTATGGGTTACCAATGATCAACAATAAATGTTGTTTCTATCTGTTCAGTGGAGGAAAATTCTACGTTGATGTTATGGCAATGATGTCTGCACAGTACAACCAGAAAAACAAAAAGAAATATTTAACAAGAAAAACAAGAATGACAAAAGTAATTAAGGTCTAACTTTAGGTACTGGAGGTCAACTTTAGCAACATGCATAGCAGAAACAAGCCCCTCTTAGTTTAGTATAAACGGTCTTCCCCCATCTACTGTCTATGGTTGCAGCTGGTCTGTTAATATGTAACAGTTCATAAACAATAACAGGAAATGAGTCAAGATCAGTGGAGTTGGCCTGTTTCTCACTGGTATGCCTCCTGCACATTTGCAGGATTTCACTTTTTCTTACCTCATTTGCACATTTTTGACACTGATGTGTTCATTTGAACAAATTCACATCTCAACCCCTGCATCTACCTGTACACCAAATACTGAGATGGTAGCTTTGGCGGTATGGGAGCCTTTGTGTGTGACGGACATACATCCGCACATACCCACAAATATACAGACATACAGACATGCAAATCAGATGCAAATGAACTGATTCAGCTTATACGAAAATCTCATATTGGTACACCAAATGTGAGCTAAACATGAGCAGGATATGTGAAGACACTATATTATTTCTAAAAGAGACTGCTTAACGTTAAACGCATTCAGAGTATATACAAATAGTACGGCTAGTTTTCAATCGGGTTCGACCTCACAACATACGGAAAGGCAACAGACAGAACGCTCGGTAGCTGTGATATCGCAGCGGTACTTGTGGCGTGTATCGAACGCGCTCGGGTCATTGAGGTCATCGCCACAGACGTTCAGCTAAATTCCCACTCTCAAAAAGAGTTGTTCGATAACCGGTTAAGTTGTTACATTTTTCTGACTGCGACCGGTCCGCATGTTGTCGACTTCGTGAAGCACTCACTGACGTACGCTCACTATCACACATCGCACACACAACCTTCATCGAAGCGAAGCAATGAATACCTGAATACAAACCTTCTTTCAGTCAAGCAAGATTAACTAGCGCAGCCGCGGCCCGTTCCAAGCGAGTTGACCTCAAATGAACATATGACTTCCGCGATGAGTGGGGTTGATGTTTGTTAGGTTTAAACATATACAGCGCAGCCATGTTACAGATTCGTCCTTACTTGTTTTGTTATCGTCTGCAAAGATAATAGTGCTGAACTCTCAACACATTTCGCCAACATATACAAGAGAGCGGTCCGCAAGGGCAAATTTGAATGAGCTTTTAGGGGTTCCTCGTTAAGGCGGCGGCCTTGACCCGGGACCATGGCATACCAGATGACAGATGATGGCTGTGCTACAGGGTCATTGACCCATTCGCGAATACTGATACCAGAACGAGGCGAAGTCAGATCGATAGAACGGCGGGCCAGCCATGCTAGTGGCTGACGGGTTGGGGTAAGAATCTATTACGAACATCTTTATTGCTGAAAACTGATTTCCGTTGGTCTGTTACTTTACTTCCAGACAATAACAACGCATATCTCATATGTGCAGATTTACTTTTCCAATAGAACATTTCATATTTAAACATGCACTGAAAGAATTACGAAATATATCGCTTCACTGCTCATAATTCCTAATTTCCGTGTATAAAGTGAAGTCTTTGCAGTTTACACAATAAGGTGCAAGTTTACTTGGATACTTTTTTTCACAAAGTCTTGCCTGATTTCACCTAAACTACGAAATGAGGGAACTACATAGAAAAACCTTATTTTACGTATGATATTGTTAGGACACCTCAGTGTATGTTCCAAAAAGAACGGAAAATGCGTTCGATAGGGTATTTTCTCCGCTCTGCACTGATTCATCAAGAACACGAGACATTCTTTAAAAATGCAAATCACTGTCTGAAACCAAAAAGAAAAGGCATGGAAACTCGAAAGCACCAGGGCGACAATATTCAAACAACTGAACGAAAACCCGAAGTAGAAAGACCAACTCAAGAGTATAGCCTGTGATATTTATTAATTACATGATGCAATAAGTGGATGTAGGAAGGGACTTTACAGTGTAACTACAGAGAAATATGCTCGTAAACGTGTGTAAATTTTAATTTGAAATTCGGGAGCTCCTATCGAAATATCTCTACTATGGTGAGGGCGCACTGTATGCTGCGAATCATGATAACCTTATGGGTGACTATCAATGACATCAGCAATGACCTTTCAAGAAAGGTAATGAGAAGGGCAGTGTAAACCCCTTTCGATAAGTATGGCAAGAGCGTCGTCGTTGTGAATATATATGAGGTTGAAGATACACAAAGTAAAACAAATGACTTCATAGATATATCAATTCGGAATGGATTATGGTTCAGCTGCCTTGCTCTATTTAGTATCTGCAAATGACGGTATCGAATCCGAAAAATTGTACAAATCATTTAAACTATATCGTGATATTCTGTAGGGTATACGATAAAATTTACGTCTGTAATGAGTATTTTGGCGCCCTTGGTTGTACAGCGAAAGGTCCAAAACTTCGAAGGGATAATACGCCAAACGACCAAGGGAACCAACTGTAAAATACTTCTCAAGACATCAAGGACTATCATTTACTTTCCACATACTCTTGTAACATGCTGCCTTACTTGTGCGCAATGTAAGATGACTCACTTTAAGAGTCCTGGAATATTTTACGTGTAAAATGATAATTTTCGGTTGCTTTTTGTTTCATTTATCAGCTTTTATCCAGTAACAAGCTCCACATTTGAAAGGTATGCCAGAGGGAAAAGCAGTGTAGTACTGTCAGTGGCGATAGTGACTATAACGAGAAGATGAGAAACAGGCGTGGCCATTACAAAAATGACAATTACTGTAAAATTATTACAAATAAAGACAGGATGAGACACATCAAGACAGGAAATTTTCTAATTTGCTTCTTTAGTGACATACGTCGTGTAAAACAAGAGCAGAACCATACTTAATGGCTCATGAAGGAAATTCCGAAGACCAGAGATCCGACGGTCGCATATCCATGATATAATCATCTATTTTTTGCTTTCATCTTTTGGAGTTAAGAAGCCAGATCGGACATTTGAAACACAGTCTGCCCTCCTCGTTTTTTTATCCTCGATAAATTCCTTCTTTCTGTCAGCTGGTATGTGTTGGATTTGTCGAAACATGACCTCGATCGAGTCTGTAGATAAAAATGCATCAGTGCGCGATTAACTTTTCTATGTTCTATGTCCGGTAACTTTATATCAGCGAAGTGATTGGCAAACATTCTTTTCCTCAAGGCAATCCTCTTCAAATTCAGATTTAACATGAACTTCTTTTCTGTCTGTGTGCCTCGGAAATCAACAATGAAGAGACGCGAACAAACAAGGTACTTTCTTTTTCTGCACGATGCAGGAATTTTGGTAGCAATTTTTCAGAGGGAGAAATATACATTAAAGTGGCACTCCCACTTGGTAACATTTTTAAAGCACATTTTTTCAATGCAACGGTCGATATTAGACGTGGCGACTGCGCGCGGATCACGAGATATCGATAAAAACATGTCCTCAAAAAAGTGAAAGTTTGAATTCCGGTGGCCCACCTAAATTCAGCTTCCGAACATCGAACGTTCGGCACTGGGGCCATTGTCAACTAAGCTATGGAGTACGAGTCTACGCTAACGCTGCTGTACGCCACAGTACCACTCGCGTCGGTGATCGGTCATGCTCCCCGGGGGAAAGCCGAGTCTTACTGACTCTGAGAAAAAACGGAAAACAAAGTTTGATTCCACCAGAATTCGCATAGGTGACTAGCACAGTTACGTGCGGTTGATACATAGCGGCCGCCGAGTGGTATGCATAGACGCATACCACGCGCGCGGCGTACTGTGTGGCAGACGACAAAATGTAGTCATCAGAGGCGGCTAATATTTGACACGTAAAAACTGATGTTTATGTGGTATTGGTTAAAAATATAATAGAACTGACTGAGAATAATGAAAACGACAAAAACTATGGAGAAGTTTAAAAAACAACTTACCTGAAGTGAAGTGAATTGAATTGAAGTTGTATATAAAGTCTTCGCAGTGGGAGGTAAAATTGCGTCGTTCGAATTATTATGGACTCCCTAGAATATCGTCAATAAGCACAAAAACAAACCTTCTGGGAATTTCGGGTCACAATCAGAAACGATCGTAAAACTTTGGGATGTGAAAAATACGCTCGGGAAATGACATGTTTTTATCAATATCTCGCGATCCGCGCGCAGTCGCCACGTCAAATATCGACCGTTGGCATTAAAAAAATGTGTTTTTAAAATGTTACCAAGTGGGAGTGCCTCGTTAAGGAGATTCGATTTTTACGGGTAGGGCGATTCGGTGGAAATTAGGGGTTGACTTTCACAATAAATTATAAGGGGTCAAATTTTAGGAAGGTATGTATGTATTTATCGCAAAAAAACCAGCAAATTGACCAAAAAGTATATAAAACAGAATACGAGAATGGCTTTATTCTGTGTGAATAGGTGATAACAAGCAGAAAAAAGCACTTTTGTTCACAAAGATAAAATTTTCAAGTTGACCAAGAGAAATAAATGTCATGCCATGCTCACGATTTAACTTTTATAAAAGTTTGAATACTGGGAAAAGCTCAAACTTTTGAAAACATGATGTTATATGAAGTGTTTGCAAAGATTTACGGCCTTCGTAATTACAATAATTTAAATAAGAAATTTGACATTGGAATTTCACTGAAAATTGGAAAGGGTCACTCTTTTTCTTGCAAACACTTTTGAAGGGTCACTATTTTCACCCCAGGGCCTTGGGGTGCAAAGGGTTCATGAATCAAATCAGATGAAATTGGGAGGGGGGGGGGGCCATATCTTACAATTTATGAATTGAGGGGGATAGAATTTAATTTGAAGGGGGTTGCTCTTGCATTTCAATTGGAGCTTAAGTTCCCCGACCTCCATCCCATAAAAAGAGTGTTCCTTGTGCATTTTATAGGCGGGTGAAACCAGGAGGAGAGCGTACGGGAGAGGGAATGCTCCCTGTAGTGCGGAATTTTGAAGGATTCGCTTGAATTGTAAGGCCCTTGGGTGCACTTAGGTAATCATGAATGTATAGATGGAAAGAGCTTAGGGAGCTTTCAGTAGTTATAGGGGTGGTTCAGGGGAATTTGGGAGGGTCACTTTTCATAAACCTATCTTTGGGGAGGGTCACTTTTAACAGAAGCAGATTTTACCGCCCAACCTTCGATTGTCCATGTGGTATTTCCTGAGTAGGAAATCATCGACGAAATATACCGATTCTTAATACATATACATTATCAACAAGCTTCACAAGAAAAGAAGATACAGTGTTATCCTACAATAAACACACTGAATTGTTAAAACTGATGAAAGACAAATGACAAAACCATATACGACAGGTGGCAAAGTGTGTATCAATTATGACTATAAATGTACAGATATTGTTAGTTTTATGTTGAAAAAAATTGTTCATAGTTCTCTCACAGACTACCATGATAGTGAATCAACAATTTCGGTTAAATTCCAAAATCAAATTTCTTGAACACATAAGCACTTGTAACCACCCTGCATAATCAAGTACATTTATATAAATTATCTATAAATGCACAGATATAGCTTGTTTTATGTGGGGAAAAAATTTTCATAGTTTTCTCATAGACTCTCGTGCAATGTGGATCAACATTTTCAGTGAAATTCAAAATCCAATTTCTTTTACACACATGCACTTGTAAACATCTAATTCTAATCAAGTATATTTATATTTATAATCAAACATCATTAAATGCACTGATATTGCTAGTTTTACATTGGAAAAAAATTGTTCAGTTTTCTCATGGACTACCACATGTGTAGTTAAACAACATTTTGAATGAAATTCAAAATCCAATTTCTTCTACACTTATGCACTTTTTACTTCCCACTTCAAGCAAAGTAAATTTACATGTATTATTAAACATATTTATTAAACACCGAAAATATAGCTTGTTTTGTTTGGGATAATTGTAAATTGTTTCCCATATTATCCCGTGTATTATTTTATATATGTGGGTGAAGCGCTATATTGGCCACATCTTTCCTTCTTATAGGAGCGCAAAACATGGTGATCCTCCCCGAATAGTTGCCAACATTGTCAGGTGTATTTATCAGCTGACCTGTAATCCCAATCGATCACAGAGAAATCAACTCTGCCCTAAGTTGAAACATTGTCTTATAAGAGGTCAGATGTAGTCAAAACAACTGCACCCGAGGTCAGATGTAGTCAAAACAACTACACCCGAAAGCACATGATATGACTTGGACAGTGCGTGGACATATGCGGTGTTGTTGTTTTGAGTACTTCTGACCTCCTGCTAGACAATGTTTCGACTTTTGCAGAGTTGATTCCTTATGATCGACTCATATTAGCGCTTAGCTGATCATTGTACCCTGGCAGAGTTGGCAATACCTCGATTCACACTATATATCCAGTTCGTCTAATGCCAATGTGTCAACGCAAACTACTGTAGTTCGTCTGTGAGCAAACTGAAAGAGCAGCTACCTGTTGTATTTGTGACTATACAGGGAGAAAGCCATGGAAGATATAGGCGTCTCTGCTTCGAAAATTCATGACTGTTATACGTCTCCACAGTACAGCAGCTATTCACTATATTCAAGGGGATAAATATGCATAGGGTACCGAGATTAGCGGTCAATAAGATCGTCGTTTACCGAATATGATGGCTTGATAACGACTGTCTTTGTTTGTTATCAAAACGTTATGGAGGATTATGTTAATCTGATCCCTACTTTCAGCGGCTGGATTGTCTTTCTTTTATCATAAATTAAATATATCTAATTTGATCATCCCTGTGGACCTGTATACCAAATATCAAAGCTATCACATGAGCAGTTTTGGTGAAAAATAATTCTGACCAAAATGGCAAAAATTGCCTTAAAATATACATTTGCAAATTCTACAAAATTTTCGCTAATCTGAATTGTCCAAACTAGCGACCTATATCTCAAAATCAAAGCTGTCTGACCAGCAGTTTTGAAGACGAAGGCTTTTAAAAGGTTGTGCGCCAAACATAGCAAAATAAGCCTCAAAATACAAATTTGTATATTTCATTACAATTTAAATATATCTGATTAAGATCATACCTTGGGACCAGTACTCCAAATATTTAAGGAATCGGAATGGTTGTTTCAAGAAGAAGCATGGAATGTAATAAGTTGACGGACGACGGACTATGCCACACATCCACCTATCATATAACATAAGCTATAAGCTCCGCGTTGCTGACAGCGAAGATAAAAAGAGTTTCTTTCTTCGGCTATAAAGACTCGTGTCATATACCAACCATACAGTACGAAGAAGGTAATTTCAAGTAAAATGGAAGTCAAAGTAAAAAAGCAGTATTAATCTACAATACTCTGCAGGAGATAGCAATGAGGTTTGATGAATAGAAGCAGGCCAGGCTATCACAAAACTGACTTCTGCTGCTACGAAATGAAGACAAGACGAGACAAAGAACGACAAATATTTATCTAATTTCCTTATATTGTAACATAATTACTAACAGCTAAAACGTACACACTACACAACTAGCTTGGCGGTCTGAGGCAGGTGCCCCATTTATTTGCACCTACATGAAAAAGGATGCCATGACAAGTTAACACAATTCAAATCTCAGCTATACAACAAACGTCTCTTACACAATGCATTAAAGTGATGTGAACAGTGTACATTTCTAACAAAGTTGCATAGCTTTAAACATTTTAAATGTTTCCATGGGCAATTATCAGGATGCAGTGGTAAGTTTGATGGTAATACATGGTAGGGGGTGGATGGGTCATGAAGGCATGTCCTCAGTGAAGGGGGCTGGTAAGGTTTGATGTAACCAGGCCCCTTAGCTTAGCATAATTAATTCCTTAGAGGGCTCTCTTCTAGCGAACTCCCCCCTCAAAGGAACACGTTAATTGATGCAAAACTAAACGCCAAACTTTGAAACTCCTCAAAGAACTTTCGAAGGCAATATTTTTATTTGTGGGTCTGCTTTGATATGTTTACTTATTGTCTGGTTCTATTTCTTGGCTGTGAGAAACCAGCATGGACATTTGATGCACAGTCTGTCCTTCTCGTCTCTATGGTTGATTTCAACAAGCTTCTGATATGCGTCCTCGATAAATTCCTGCTTTCGGTCGGGTGGTATGTGTTGGATTTGTCCAAATATGTACTCGATCTGGGCTGCAGAAGAAAATGCGTCATGCCACGATTAACTTTACACAAAAGAATATTTGTATGAGGCGAGGTGACAAAGTTTACCATTGTAAAGCAACACGAGCTACAAAACGATGTTCTCAGAAGACATACCTGTCAACTTATAGTATATCCTTCCTTAAAAGATACCCTCACGTGCAGTATGCAGGCTGTTTTCTCGTAAGCCAGCCTTGTCCAACACAGGACTTTGAAAACTAGTGAACAATCAACAATGCATTAAGAAATATGCGAAATTCGCCCTTTTAGTAATACAAATAGCATTGCCACAAATTGTGGATTGACATTATAGTAACATTCCTTACTCTTGAATTCATCTTCACTGTGGTTTCCATACAAATAACTGTCCCTCTCTACGATATCAGCTTCGGAAAACCCACACTCAATAACGAGCTGTTCTAGTTGATTTCTGGTTCCTCGAAACAACAATGCGGCGTAAACATCATAAGTATAACCCTGATCATAAAGAAAGGAATATGTCAAATGAAAATTTCCAATTCAATTATTGAATAACAACATTTCTGTTTGTGCATTGCAGAAATAATACAAACTATTCTCTCTCTCTCTCTCTCTCTCTCTCTCTCTCTCTCTCTCTCTCTCCTCTCTCTCTCTCTCTCTCTCTCTCTCTCTCTCTCTCTCTCTCTCTCTATATATATATATATATTATATATATATGTATATGTATATGTATATATGTATATATATATATATATATATATATATACATACGCACCAATGGAAGATTATAAAAATCTCAGTTCCAATATCGGTAGTCCGTCAACCCCAGCCCTGTTGGAGATAGCAGAGCATCAATACACACGACCGAATTTGTGCGTCGAACCCAGATCAGGAGAGGACTTATCCACGTCCTTTACTTTTGTCTTTATGGTTGTTCGTTGGTTTGAGAGGTTTACCCTCATGTAGGTTTTTTTATTCGCATTTGCCTGGAGTTTCAATGTGAACGAAAAGCAGAAAAGAAATAACATCTTTGTTTCAAGACAATTCTCATGATTGTAGGCTACCATACAATCAGTCTTGCTCAACCGTGATCTAATGTATGTACACACCTTGTGCAATTGTGTGTGCCGTAACATAAGAACACTGAAAATTTAGATTACGAGACCAGATTGGAGAAACCTTTCACTTGTTTAAGTAAATATCACACTACCTTAGTCAATGGTTTCCACTTTGGATGGTCCGACATGTACTGTCTCATTATTTCAAGAGTTCCAGGCGCATTACCATGATGGAATCTCATCAGAAGGTGCCCACCTGGTTTCAGGCACCAGTAGACATTTTTGAAGAAAGCTTTCTTGTCGTCTATGTACTGGAACACTCCAATCGATATGGCTTTAGTGAAGGCACTCTTCCATTCTGGTTTCAAAGTCGAAGCATCGGTTGCGTCAGCTACTTCATAAGTAGTTTTGCCCTCTTCAAAGTTGACCTGCCTTGCCACGTCGATAAACTCTTTATTTTTGTCGTAGCCTGAGATGGAAAATTAATTATTGCTGTCAATTCATTGTAACAGCCTCCTGCAATGATCTCGAACTAAACCCTATCATCCTTTATACAACTGATGGCACAGTCTGACTGTAAGTTTAGGCTGTATAGGTGGGTATATGTTGATGAATTTATTAGCAGATATAAGCTTATGGATGGATAATGAATTTACTCGTATACAAGTGTGTATACATTGATATGCGTAATATCAAAAGAGCGGTATAAGCAGGCAATGTCCAAGCCGAACGGAGGGCACTCCCACTTACTGTGTTATGAGGCAAAAAGGCACTTAATTTTAGACCACGAACTGGTATTCTTGAAAGCCAGAGCATGATTTCCGCTCCGCGGACCTACCTACGCGCCAAGCAGTTGTCGTAAAGGGGAGTGTGCTTTACGACGGTGCGAACTGGAAAAATATGCAAACTCTGTGCATGAAAGGGGTACCAACATACACACACATACATACATACATACATACATACATACATACATACATACATACATACATACATACATACATACATACATACATACATACATACATACATACGTACGTTTCGTGGTGTCAGACCAAGACTATTGGGAATCCTATACAGTGTATTTGCATCTACAGCCATTGGCAACACTGACGATTAATAGACACAAGGAAATTTGGTTTGAATTATTGGTAACCTAGGGGTTCTATCTATCTATCTATCTATCTATCCTCCCTATAACGAGGCTTGTCTTATCCAAAGTGTATTATAGCTTTGTCAATGTCACTTGATTGATTGATCACGCCATGTTCGGTTTTATTAGCCAAGGACGACGAGGTCATGCAATTTTGCCTCCTCGGCCTACAGAAAATTACATCACCATTGGCATGATTGATCTCTGAGAGAAGAGAAACAATTACTAAGTTCGGTAGCTAAACCATTATCCATACCTGTAATCGATTTAATATTTCCTCTGTCCGCAAGAAGCTTAGTGTAGGTCGCAGTTCCACAGCCTATGTCCAGGACCACGTCATCAGGACCCCAGTCTAAACCTGACGACGACAGCCACTGCCAACAAGCTTCCAACTGACGCTTTCGTAGCTCCGCATATTTGATTCCAGTATCGGTGGAGAAGTTCATGTTGCTTGGCTTCGGACCAACGACAGTTCAATCACCACTGACACGTGTTACCCCTTCCTGCAATATTTCTGTGATCGACAAGAATAGAGATTGCGTCAGGTCTTCACAAATAATCAGAGTATTTCTCGACAAGAAGACAGACGCCACATTAACACACGAATACAACACTGCGATCCGACAAGACGGGGCAGCCGGTTACCCGGACCCTCGTTGACCTCAAATGAATTCGAACACGTGACTTCCGGGTTGAGTTGAGTTCATGCTTGCTTGCAACCAGGCAGTCTGGCTTGCAACATAATTTCATTCTAAGGGACGGTCGATAATTAAAGCTGACGCAAGAAAAACGTCATTCCTTTGTTTAGGGGAAAGGGTAAGAGCATATTTCGTTTTGCGATTGTCAAATCGCATAAGGACTTCCGTACCTTGGCGGAGACAAACAGCCGTGAATATAACGGACTGGTCAGTTTCTTCGGCTTGGGGGCGGTGGGTTCATGGGGGAAGTAAATTTAATAATAACAAGGCAGTATTGCTGAAGGCAATGAGTACTTGGGCCGTGATATAGTAATTTTGAGGACAATATATACTAGTATTCAAATATGGTCTCGAATTTCCTCCTGTCAATTAGGCATTTGATTAACTGGTTATTAAACGAAGCAATGGCATGGCAACGGCAAATATGTCGAGCAACTTTTGTGGAGTTTGAGGCAGGGGTTCTTTATTTATAGTGAAATTGCTTAAACTCCTTAAATATTCAAATTACAGCAAATTTCTTTTGTTCTCGATGGTAGATGTCTAATATTTAGATGGGCATATTTAGATTTCTACCCTATAGTTATCCCTATATACCAAAAATCGGACATCTAGCTCTATTGGCTTGCTCAGAATTAGATATGCGAATAATTAATGAGGTACAATATGTGGTGTCATAAGGTGTCCCATCATACCAAATATGAAGGGTGTAGCACTTGTGGTTACTGAGTTGTGGACAAATATATATATTTGAGGTCAAAGGTCATTGAGGTCACATGACATTTTGTCAAAATAATTGTATGCTAAGTTATTCTATATACCAAAAATCAGACCTCTAGCTCTATTGGCTCGCTCAAAATTAGATATGCGCATAATTAATAAGGTACAATATGTGGTGTCGTTAGGTGTCTTATCATACCAAATATGAAGGATGTAGCACTTGTGGTTACTGAGTTGTGGACAAATATATATATTTGAGGTCAAAGGTCATTGAGGTCACGTCACATTTTGTCATAATAATTGTATTGCTAAGTTATTCCTATATACCAAAAATCAGACCTCTAGCTCTATTGGCTCGCTCAAAATAAGATATGCGCATAATTAATGAGGTACAATATATGGTGTTATAAGGTGTCCTATCATACCAAATATGAAGGGTGTAGCACTTGTGGTTACTGAGTTGTGGACAAATATGTATATTTGAGGTCAAAGGTCATTGAGGTCACGTGACGTTTTGTCAAACAAATTATATTGTTAACTTATCCCTATATACCAAAAATCAGACCTCTAGCTCTATTGGCTCGCTCAAAATTAGATATGCGCATAATTAATGGGGTACAATATGTGGCGTCATAAGGTGTCCCATCATACCAAATATGAAAGGTTTAGCACTTGTGGTTACTGAGTTATGGACAATAATGTATATTTGAGGTCAAAGGTCACCAAGGTCACGTGATATTTTGTCAAAATGTCTGAGATATCTGCGTGAATGACCCAATCTATAAGCCCCCTGGACTTTATCCGTGGGGACAAAAAACTCTGTCACTGCATCCTTTAGGCAATATGAATACGATGAGAAACTAAATTTTTATTTTTCTTAGACTTATACATGAAAGTCTATGGAGAACTGCCTTATACATGGGAGTCTATGGAGGTGTAAACTAAAAAGTCCTCTAACATGGCCAAATTCGATCGCATTGTGAAACAAATCGACGTGCATCTGTATGGGGTTGGGTACTATTCTTGTGCAAAGTTTGAAAGAAATTGACCAGGGCATGTCTGAGATATCTGCGTGAACGGACGGACGGACGGACTGACATGACCAAACCTATAACTCCCCCAGGACTTCGTCCGTGGGCACTAAAAACAACGCAACAGTTATTACAGCTACACCGGCGGTAGGTTCATATCCAGAGCCCCGTACGGTCTGCCGCCGTCGCTTGAAAACAATCTCATAAACCTGGCCATATGGGCAACTGTGTATGAGCGCTGGATACTTGACTTCCCGGAGAAGGCGAGCTGTCACGTTCAAGCTCAGGATTATTTGTCGATCAAATTTCAGTAAATTTACCTTACACAGATGAAATTTTGTCTATATGTTGAAATTTCGCCGAAGTTTGACAAAATTGCATCGATTTTTCAGGTTCATATCCGACATTTTTGAGTTTTGAGTGCAGACAGAAATAAGTTTTGAGGCAACATGGCTGCGACCCCATGTTGACCCCTAGCCCTGCGTACGATGCTATGTGCTACAGCTAACACACAGCATCGTACGCAGGGCCAGGGCTAGCGAGAGAGTTGCCGACATCGACGGTTATTTACGAGAAGTGAATAAAAGACTGTCATTTTTAGAAGCGATCGAGTAGCTGAGGTAGGCTGGGATACGACTTGGGCCCAAGAACGCTGAATTTCGGCAGTAATTTGGCTTTTTACGTCAAGTCCCAAAATGGATTTGAAGTCACCGACCCTACGTACGCGTACGGGTCTTTGCAGGGCTGTGGTGAGCGGGGCGATTAGAGCTGTAGCGGAAGACACAGCATCGTACGCAGAGCTAGTTGACCCCAAGTGAAAATGTGTTCGCGATCAAATCTTCCTATATTTTTTTTCAGAATTTTCGACAAAATCATTGCTTCTTACATCTTTTGTAAAATATAAAATATTAAAATAAAAATGCGATGTGCCATGTCTCCAGATTTCTAAAATATCGTTCGTTGACCGTTACGTTCGACGGAATACTCATTTCGCAAACTTGTGACGCAGTTGAAATTCAATACTGACCGCCAAATAATCTTAATGAGACGAGATCATTCTAGACATCCTCCAAATTATCCAACCATTCGCGTTAGAGTTCAGCTCGCTTAGAGGATCATAACATTCTTCGGCCTTCGTTTAGATCGACCCTAATCTCTCCCATTTAGGAAATAAATACACAAGCTACCTTGACAAAACTTCGTGCACCATCCAGGACCAAACACACTACAAATCTGTCTTGACGTCATCATCTCCTTACATGGTAATCGGCATACCGTATTTTTTAGCAAAGGAGACACAGAATACGTCGGAGTATTCAGTTTCAAAACGTATTACATTGTGTGATGTTGTCAAAAAAAGGTAATGTTACTGCAGTGGTATAAATTACAAACACAAAAGTTGAAATCAGTTTATTTTGGACTGGCTTTACCCAACATTTCATATTGTTTCTTATGCCAGATTTGACCACGTGCTTACTGGCGACCCCTTTACATGCAAATTTTGTGTCAAATGGTGTGTTCTCCTGGAAAAAAAAACGTACGATTTCTATATGAAGGAGGCGAAATTTGCCCTCAAAACTCGAAACCACCCCTTATATGGGGTGTACCTAGCTATTTTGAACGAGCTTCTCGAATCTGCAGCTCTATTTCGAAATGATGGTCTGGTTTTCTCAGCTCAAGGATAAGTGTTCTCCATCGCTGTGGGCATTACTATTCTCAACTGGGGGTACAGTTTCCAGTCGTAATGTTTTTCATTGTGTCCGGGATATAAAACCTTTCCTTTTCACAATTTTACTTCGATTAACACTAGTCCACATCTTGTCAGCGATTAAACATGTTTCAAGTTTAAATGTTAAATTCTGGTCTCGAGCCCTCTTGTTCGACCAAACTGAAATTACCCCTCCCACTTTGGCTCGTCCAGTGGTGTAGCAAGGGTCGTGCCATCGCTAGGAAACGGAGGGTGCATTAATTGTTGCATTTCGATGCACATTTTGAATTTTGATAATATTCAGAAGATTTTGTGGCAAAAACTCAGATAGAGAAGCATTAATATTCACATCTCACTTATTCAAGACTGGCTGAGAGCAGCACTTCCATTCAGTTAACATCATTACGCCATTTATTATGCCAAGAAAGATGAAGCCAAGACATTTTGCCCTCCCTGGTCTCAGCCAGGAATGGTTATACCTTACAGAGTTTTTTCCCACGGAATGAAAACAAATGTACTTGGGCTAAGGCCCAGGTACAATAATAATAATAATAATAATAACTAGTAATAAGGAAGCATTTGTTTTTTACGGGGAGGGGGGTCGGTGGAATTTGAGCGACAAATGAAATGTAAAAAGCGACCCCTCCCCTCCAAATCAAATTTCTAAAATTTGACCCCCCCTCAATTCATCAATTGTAAAATGTGAACCCCCTCCCCACGAAAAAAAAAATTCATCAGATTTGATTCATTTACCCTTCGCACACTGTGGCCCCGGCTGAAAAAGTTTCCTCGCATACTAGAGAATCAACATTTTTGGTGAAATTCCAAAATCAAATTTTTTGCACACACATGAACTTGTAATCGCTCTATTCTAATCAAGTACACTAATATCAATAATCAAGAGTACATAAATACACAGATTTACCTAGTTTTATATTGGAAAAAAATTATTCATAGTTTCCTCACAGACAAGATAGTGATCAACATTTCGATGACATTCAAAAATCAAATTTCTTGCACAAACATCCACTGGTAACCACCCTAGTCTAATCAAATACATTAATATCAACAATCAAGCGTACATAAATACACATATTTAACTATTTTGTATTGGAAAAAAATTATTCATAGTTTCGTCTGACAAGATAGTGAATTAACAGTTCGGTGAAATTCCAAAATCAATTTTCTTCCTCACACATGCACTGGTAACTACCCTAGTCTGATCGTACATTAGGCCTAATATAAATAATCAAGAGTCTATAAATACACAGATTTGGCTAGTTTAGTATTTAAGAGGCACTATCTGTAAAAACCTGCAAAAGGTGGCCAAGGTCAAATTTTCAATTGAGACGAAACATATCACATATCATAGGGCATAGTTTAACTAAGAAGGAATGAATTTTAATTTTTGTTTAAACGGACCCATTTTGATGTTACAGGCCATGTCACGTGGTATGGTAAGGACCTAATATTTCCTTACGTTTTCCCCTTTAAAAAGTTGAAAATTCTGTAAAAATGCAACATATTCACTATATTGTAGATTTTTAACCAACAAAAAGTGCTGGTATAAGTATATATATTTGTCATGAGTAAGGTCCCCTCAGTACGTCCGTAACCTTATATTGACCCTTGACCCTTCTATGCCGTAGAGGGCGCTCTAATGCCGGAGAAGTGAAATCTGAGCCAATTTCAGCATTAAAAACTTCCGATTTTTAAAATTAAAAATGGTAACCCTTGTGCGAGATCCCGTAGTGACATATACATCATGTTACATAACATGACTAATGTTTTGTGAATCACTTTTAAAACCTGCGGGCAAACAGTTATTTTTTATGTTATGCGGTCATGAAAAGTTATGAAATATTGCTACTTTCTGATTTTGATTTCTGCTAAAGCCTGTCTTAATCATTAATCAACAAGTTCGTTTTTTATACCATTGACAAAAAATAAACCCAAAAACATATTTTCAGATTTACAAACAACAAGAATAACAACAACAACAACAACAACAACAACACAAGTAGCAACTTCGTGCCACGTTTTATTTGTACCATACGAATACATATACTCCGGGTATAAGGGTGACGAATTCATAGACTAATTTCTTTGTTATTATTTTCATCATCGGTTTATTGCTAACAGTTTACTTTCGAAAAAAAACCCGGAATATGACATTTAACACAAACAAAATTTAAACTCCAAACTAAACAAAATACGATGACTTATTTCCTTGTAAGCTTGAAGTAGCATTGAGTACTACAAATAATGGTTAGACTTATTGTATGTATTTACTGAAATTCTGTCGCCTTGGAAAATATTTGACATTAGGAAGTGTTTAGATACAGCAAACAAGTAAGCACTGCTTCTACTACAATTATAAAAATATTTACCGTCATGCATTGGAACTACTAGTGGGATTCCTTGACGTTTGTAAGTGAAGACATAAAAAGCAAATAATACAAAGCTTTCTGTCACTATGGGGTCAAAGGTTAATGACATTACGTCACCATACCTGCAACACGCAGTCCAACGTAAACAATAGACCCGCTTGCTGCAATCCGGAAGCAGCCGCCGGTGCACTCCGAGAAAATTGGTGAGTCGAGTATTGGCATTTTTATCGATGATATTATCGATGAAAATAAATTCGACACACCAAACAGTTTTGTTTCTTTAGTTTTACAAACTTCGGAAGTGAAATTCAGTGATAAAATCCAGGCAACCTGCATCGGTCGAAACAGCGGGAATTTCAAATTGGTGATAGCGATCCCGGTGGTTGACTTGACGTTTATTTGTCAGTGAATGTCATATTTCAGCTTGATGACTTGATGAATCCTAGCAATGTACTGCTATCTTGAATTGCTGTGACATTATCAGCAATCACTTTACCTGGAAACATGGAGGCAGTAGGGTAAACCCTGGCTAGCAATGCCCTGAGTGTTGAATGATTAGACCTACCGTCACATCACATTATCAAATGCTGCGTATGAGAACTTAGCCGTTTATGATTCGAAATAGGCGAGTGTGTACAAGTGTCTGAGACAGGTACAAGCAAGTAATCATTAGGAACGTAATTTTGTTTTATTCTCAATTAACAATAATTTCAGATCTACCTGTTGTCATGAAATGAATATCTCTGTCACAGCTGTGGGTTGTGATGGCGGCATTGCTGCCGGAAAAGCAAGTGAATGCCATGGATCGCTAACAGCCCTTGAATTGTGCACTCAAGACATCACTGCACATCTCAGAAGAGTTCGTCAGTCGAAAACTCTTGTCATTGAGTCTGAACTTATTCTCTTGCGAGCTGGTATCGACCATGATGACGTTTCTGTAGAAAATGTTTGCAACTATCATAGAGATACTCTTGGCACGCACTGTACAGTGAAAGTTCCATGTCAATATTCCCGTCACGCAGTGTGTGAAATTAACTTGAAATGCATGCTGGTCCGAAGGACCAATAGCAAAGAGAATCTGCTGGTCCTTCTTGATGTATGTTGGTCCAACAAAAAACTAACAAAAACCTCTTCAAAAATGTATTTTCAATTGAAAATAGCTGATAATATGGTGATTTATTAGTCTCTCCAACTCTGGTGTTGTTATATAATATTGATACAAATAAATGAACAAATATGTATTTTAAAATTTAAGGTTTTTTTGCTCAATAATATATGCCATAACTAGAGGTAGGTATCACCCAGTACAAGATCCCTATGGGAAAAGTTTTTATAGTTCATTCCAAAAGTAACATGGGGAAAAGTCTTTCAGTTTTCATTCCAAATTAATATGAGAAAAATTCTTTCAGTCCTCATTTCAAATTAACACGGAAAATAGTCTCAGTTTTCATTTCAAATAAGCATGGGGAAAAGTCTTTCAGTTTTCATCTCAAATCTCTACTACATTGGAACAAGTCTCCAGTCAGTTTCATTTACACCATCAGCTATTTCAAAGAGATCATGGGCAATATCATCCTCAGAGCAGCTAGAGTCTCCAAACTCAAAGTCAGATCCATAGTCTGATTCAGTGTCCCGATCTGCACACTCAGTAGCAATTGCATTTGCAGCATCTGCCTCCTTCTGCACGGTTTCCTGTTCTTGAGTAGATGTAGATGCAGTGACTGTCACTGCATCTGTCAGCAACTCCTTTTTACGTCGAGTGAAGCCATCCAGACAAAGTCTTTTGATGGACGGTTATTCATACATATGGCATGGACATTACGGGACAGATACTGAGATAGCAGAGTTTTGTTAAGACCGCACTGTTCATTTTTACAGTGTTGCCTCAGCTGTGGCGCATTAAGGTTCTTAGCGTGTTCCACGGCGATTTTATGAAACTCTGACTGACTGTGTGAGGCTAAATTTGAGTGTCTAAAGTTGTTAGTGCCAACCACACACGGGCCCTTAGAATAAGTTGAGAAAACAGACTTACAAGATATGCGGCTACCTTACGGGCAGAGAGATCGCCGTATGCTCGTCGGCATGGCATGCAGTACATACATCTTCGACTTATGAAGTAACAACCAGTCGCGGAACTCATTCTGCCATGAATGCTGAAAAGATCGCGATTTTCGTATTTCTCGATCAGGCAAAACATAAATAACTAAATAAATTGTGCTGTTCCCATAACATGGTTTTCAAAACTAAGGTAGGTTGGTCTGCAGGGATTTTTTTCCAATTCAATATTTTTATTTTCAAATATGTATTTTTCAGGGGTTCAGGGCGGTCACACACTGGCCAAAACATTTCCAGAAAATGTATCATACATATAAAAGGAATAAACATAAAAGACATCCTTGTTCAAGTAAAAATCAAATGTCAAGTATTACGAACACTTGATTTTACGGGTTTTTTTCTTTCTTTTTTTACTTATGTGTTTACGTAGCTATAAAAAGTGTAGGGTCAGCAGGCAAAAATTAGGGTAGGTCGGGTTATCGGAACAGCACAATTTTTTTTCTTTGGCCTCATATTTCTTTCGTGCCTGTTGCTTCTCCTTGTCGTTTGTTTTTGTATTTTTTGGGGGGAGTGGGCTCGCACCCTTCAAAAACACGCCACATATTGGTAGGGTGATCCGAAACAGCGTAGTCAAGTCGCACGAGTGTGACAGCAGACTTGCAAGACCTATGACCTTTAACAAACTTTGTCAGTATCAAAAATTGTGATAAGTCAAAATAATAGCCTGCCCGTGAAATTGGCCAATTACGTGCGTTATTTTAAAAAGTTTTAGCTGTCGCGGCTGTCGTTCTCTGTTCGAAGATTTTGTAATTCGTTACGTACTGCAGTAGCAAAACTAGGAAAAACACTCATGCAAGCGGGGATCGGACCGACAAATAGTTGGATACATAGCCAAACAAATTCGATTTTCAAAATTATTATGTGAATTTTGCCTGGTCCGTCGGGGATTCTGTTGGTCTCGGACCAGCGGACCAGCGTTAATTTCGCACGCTGCCTCCACGGTGTGCGAGTATCAAAGAAAACGTGTGATCCAACGATTGGCGTTGATATGGTGATGCAAATAAGATTCGCCTGGGTTGTACATGTTCTGTTTGGTAGTGGTGAGTACTGGAGAACTAATACTCAAAATAAAATCCATGAGTATCGTAGTACTTTATTTTCATAAATATCCTGAATATTTTTCTCTGCAGTTTTTGTTCACCAACCATCAAAGATGGAAAAACATTATATTTTGCCGATTTTTTAAATGTGAGCTCCTTTGAGTGATAAGGGCAAGGTACAAAATAAGCGATGCGAATTTAGAGTTTTATAACAGCGTTTTCGTATAGCTTTCAGTTTAAAAATACTCCACACACTGTTACTCAAAACAAACTAGCGGCCGTGCTATGCAACCAAGTAGGCCTAACACAGTTCTGTTAAGTTTTGTACAGTTCTGTTAAGTTTTGTCTCGCTGGAAAGTACATTTTTATTTTTTATTTTTTTTAAAAGGGATATGCAGGAAATGTCGTGAAGCTCATTCCAGTCGGAAGAAACTTTTGTTGAAACTTTCAGAATAAATTATAGGGGATATTTGAAAGAAAATAAGGCTAAAAATTAGGGGGTCACAACGTAAATTTTTAAGGTAGAAGTCAAATATAGACTATATGAATGTTTCTATAGCGTTTAATGATGCCCACTAGTTCGGTTGCCATGGTAACAAATGATGATATGGTATGGGAATATCATGGGTGTATATACAAACAATAATGTCTTATTATAATCTGCATCATAAACAACAGAGCGAAATTAAAAGGTACTATTCAAATGCAAACTTACTCTAAAAGTTCCACTCTTAGTGCGTTATTACACAGCATACGGCATATTCTGCTCCTATGCACTCACTGTCTTTATGATAAAACACTTCTAAATGCTGCCATAACTTCTTTATATGATTTAGTCTCCCATGATTGGACTGGTTGAATCATATTTGCAAGTGATAAATGGTGGCGATAGAAATGTGTACAAAACATCGACAGAAAGAGTTGTTTTGGCATACCGGAAATGAGCTGTGATATACTGCGCAGAACTATGCGCAAAATTCAAAAATAACAGAGGTGCAGTATACCTTAAGACTTAATACACATTGGATTCTTTCAAAACGTGTTATAATATTGTATGTGTTCGATGACATAAGGTTGTATGTTTGTGAACACTAAAATACTCCTGTTCGCCAAATACTGGTTTCCCCATAGATCCCCAATAAAAGCACGGCCGCATTTCTGTTGTTTAACAGTGACCTTTGACCTTTGCCCTTAACTGAGGTTTAGTGCCATATCGAATAAATAACACAATTATTTTTTGTGACGTGTGTAATATTTATTTATGTTAACAACTATGCATGCAGCAGAGTGATTGGTATAATAAAATTTAACTAATTGTATAATTATTGCAAGAATTTACAAAAACATTAACAATGTCAATCATTTATACTAGTCTGATCGATATCAATGGAAACAGAAATAAAGGTAGTACAAAGAAAATTAACAACTAAAATGTACATCTTTTAAGAATGATAACATATGAGCACCATCCATTCCGACAGGGACACGCGGGATTGTGCTAGAATCAGTGAAAATAATTGAAAATGACGAGAAAACGCCATTTTTAGGAGTGTTGCCATGGCAACAGATCTTGCCAAATTAATATGATTTTTAATATTTTTGATAGAACTGAAAATGATGTTTCATAGTGTACAAGATATCACAATTCAATTTAGTTTTTCTCCACTAAACAGTTTTTTTAAAAAACGGGAAGGCTTTGCAAATATTTTCTAATTTTCCACAATTTTAAAATAAAATTAAAGCAAAAGAACAATGAGTGCCCGCACGTTTTTAATCGGATTATTAGACATCGGTCATGGGTTAAAGTAAATATTATATTAACTTTTCACGGTCCCACTTCCTTTTTGAGTTAAACACGTTTGAATTTGAGAAGTTTTCTCTCTTTCCACAAATCCGAAAAACATGGCCACTTGAGGGCGCTATCACGAATCTAAGATAGGGTCAAAGGTTAAATTATACCCATTTTCTTAATTGACTTGACCATTCTCGTAACTATTTTACTGTACTTGTACAATTGAAAAATTAGATAAGACAAGTTATGATTGGTGAAATATTGGTATATTTGTTATGTAGAAATGTTGTTTTTGACCGTTTGATGTAAAATTTGCGCCATTAATATCTTATTTTTCAAACGCTGTTACTATGGTAACAGAAGGTAGCACAACAAAATTATTATACTGGTACTTTAGTTAGATCATGGCCTATCTTTTGGTATATAATTTATATGTTTTTGAAATTTACCCTTGGCCACCTCATATAGGCGCTCTGCAGGTTTTTACAGACAGTGCCTCTTAAAGAAATTTATTCATAGCTTCTCATAGATTATGTATAGAGGACCTGTGTATTTTCTATTTTGCCTTGGAGTTCTTGTGTGTTATCACTGTATACCTAGGGAGTCCAAGACGGGAACTTTCCAGAGAGTGTTTTACGTTGCATGCTGCACTGGAAGGTTTGAGTGTCAGCGTGTGCTTTTTAAGTCAGATATTTCTCTATTTTGAGTTTTACTCAAGTCAGCAGATATGTAAAGAAACCGGTGAGTGGCAGAGATCGAACTTTATGCGGATCGGACTGTTTATTTAAACCCTACGTCATCCTCTACTTAGTCGATCAAACAAACGTATTGCTCACCGTGCGTGCCATGTATGCCGTATATGTGCAATACGCACCACATGCTGAGATGATAGTATCACCACAAGTTGAAAGCTGATCTTTCTGCAGCAAATTGTGTGTTAACTGCGAACTTTATTCCGTTTATGAGTTCAGTCAGATGTCTGAGATTGTCATGAGAACATTATTTATGATTGTTCCACTGAACTTTTGTCGATGCGCGGAGTTAGCAGAGGAAGACTTCAATTAGTTCGGCATGTACCCGCCGAAGAGCCGACCGGAAGTAAACAAAGATCTAAGATGGCTGCGCCCGTGGTAGCTGGACTGGACGCTGCTTAGCAGTGAATTGCGTGTGTTGTCGCCGACTTTCATGTGCGGACATTACACCGGACTTACAATTGTGCTCATCATCGAATATTAGTTAAAGTCGCGTGTGAACTGTTTGTGTTTCCGAGCCACGTGGTCGTCTGAGGTTCTTCTGCGGTAACGTTAAGTTTTCCATAGAAATTGTTAAGCATTTAGAAAGGGTTAGAACAGAGTTTTTGTTCTGAAACTGTGTTCGACTCCTGCCGTCGGGAGGTCGATCAGTACGGTTATTGTTACCATGGAGTAATATTTATAGTTTTGAAGTACGGTTTTTTACGATTTTATATGTAGACCCCGATATTTGACACAATATAGTAATATACAGAAGTTGTTTGTTACATTATATGACTGTGTGTTTGTTTCCTCATTTTATGCCCAATGCTCTGTAGCCCTGCGTACAGGTCTGTGCATGTGTGTTTCCAGCATTATATGGCCTCTACCACAGCCCTGCAACGGTCTAAGAAGAGAACTGAGGTCTCTGCGGCCTGGATCTGGACCGCAATGAAGAAACGGTCTTTTTGGCCGAAATTCTGCTCTATTGGGGCAAAATCCTTTCCCTGCCTACCTTTACCTCCTAACCGATCCCAGAAAAAGATGCGATTAACTTCTCCTAACGTCCAAAACCGCTCATTTGCTGAAACATATCATACTCGACAGTTGTTTACCCTTGGAGATCCCCATTTTGAATATCGCTGCAGAGACCCCAGTTATCTCCACAGACCGTTGCAGGGCTGTGGTGGAGGCCGTATAACGCCAGGAACACAGACCTGTACTCAGGGCTACATGCTCTGTTGCTGCTCTAGAGAGGTTAACGCCAGTCTCGGACTCGTTGGTCCTGCAAGAGAAATAAATTTGGCCGAGCTTCGGTCGGTTATTATTTTGCCGTCTCGAAACATCGGTTACATAAGCAACATTTCAGTGAAATTCCAAAGTCAATTTTTTTTCCATAACTCAATACAAACCTTTTTAAAATTTGACCCCCCTTCAATCATTGATTGTAAAATTTGACCCCCCCCTAAAAAGCGGTTTTGTAAAAGTCACCCCCCTGATTTCCACCTCCCTCCCTCCCTGTAAAAAACGAATGCTCCCTAATAATAAGAAATATTTTTCAGAGCCCCCTCCAAGCGCGAAACTTTAATATATCAGACATATATATATATATATATATATATATATATATATATATATATATATATATATATATATATATATATATCTTCAGTTCATATGAAAAGCATAACAAGTTCCTGATACTTTTCTGTTTTCTCTATGAGAATTCAGCATTAGGAAGCAACATGCACTAATATTTCACGATCACTTTTTGTTACAATAGTTCTGGACATCTGGTTATGCATAAAAAGTGTGGAATACATTTACAGCTCATTCAAAATACTCTATTCAAACTTGAGAATTGACACTTTTAAGGGGTCATCTTGTTTCGCAAGTTGGAATAGGGGGTGTCACCCTGTTTCCGAAAGTTGGAATAGGGGGTCAGCCAAAAAATAATCCACCCCCAGACCGAAGAAACTGACCAGTCCCAAAATACGTATTCAACTCCAAGTCTGATCAGGAGAGGCACGACCAACTCTGGTACATGAAGAAGAAAGGAAAGCAGAACGAAATTGAGAATCCAGAAAATGGGGAAACACTTACCTAGACTCTATACAAGTATTTGTATTTGGCTTTCAGCTATCTGATGGTACTAAGTGCGACTTGGTGCAAGCGCGCAATGTTATCTTCGCTTTCATCGAGAATAGGAAGAGCCACAAAATACGGAGGCAAAACAAAAAAGCCAAACAAAAAAGACGAAGAGCTACTAAAAAGATGTAAGGCACAAGTTGCCTTTTTACCACCTTTAGAAAGTTGAGAAATATATTAAAATGTTCTATCCCCTAAATCGTAAATTAAAGTTGATATGTAGTTACTGTAGTTTCCTATGTGGACATGTACAGCATACAGGATCCGCCGCAGGGACGTGTGTGCGTGTAAGTAGAGGCAATCTGACGTCTTGTATTTGTTTCCATTTCGCATAAGTACTTTCGTTTTTGAGGGGATGGGCGCAACTGAAACGACGGAATTGCCTGCAATTACGTTTGTCTTGAGTCAGCTTTAAATACTGACGGCCCCTAAATGGAACCCTGTTTTCTATCCAAGTGTGTACAGTCTTGCTCTTATATGTTCAATAATGCTAGGATCAGTCGACACACATACCAATACAATCATGAGGGTCGAAAAGGGCAAACTCGGAGGAGCCAGAGATTTCCTCACAACGACAGTGGCATTAACCCAGGGCTCGGTTTCGTTTGTTGTATCGGTTGATTCGCCCAACTGATAACAGTACAAGGTGGTGCTTGAACGATCTCAGATATTCAAGAGCGGCTGAAACTAGGTCGGTAATGACTGAAGAGTTCTGGCGAGAATCTCTTGGGCATAGGTCCCGAGTTTCAGCATGCAGCATTCAGCATGCAGTCGAATAGCAGCAGAGTTGCTGCTCCTCGAAGCCTTGTCTATCACAGTCAGGATGAGTGTCCGCGGAATGTATTCTTGTCATTTTAAAGTATTTTTCAGCGACGACATTTGTCTGTATGCGTATGGAGGTGATGCTATGCTGTTCCGTGTACATGCTGGTTAGCAACCGCGAACAAACAGTTCATCGCTTGAATGTCAGTATAGTGTATCTACCCGATATTTGACCTATGTTGTAAAAGCCCTCTTGCTGCTATGTAGAGTTAGTGTTTGACTTTATACCATACTCAGTAATGATGTAAAAGTAATGCAGATTTTCCTTTCTGCTTGTCCTTCAGGTTTTTTCTTTGTCTTATGTTTGCACAAACATTGTAATGTGTGCATTGCTATCACTTGTGGAGTCGGAAATAAAAGGACGTGTTGGATTCATTTTTTCCGTTTTCTGTGTCAAATAATTCTGCGTTACATTATCATGGTTTGGATTATTTTTTCAGAATAATGTAAGCAATATCGTCACTTTCTTTTCTACACGTGCTCTGGATTCACGTGAGAAACTGAATTTTATAAAGTAGCATAAAAATTGATGAATTTTCTAACCCAAATATTTAGTCCCTTAATCAAAAAAGTAAACTATACTAGCATAATAAACTTTAAATTGTCAGCTTTTTGAAAATGTATAGTATGAGGGAGTTTTCATGCCATCATTGATAAGAAATGTTACTTTAAAAAGTGTGTTGGTTATTAAAGTGCAACGTCACCTGAAAGGTCAATCGGTCATCTCACTGACGTTTACTCTGTCAAGCAAAAATAATGTCTTCTCTTCGTCATATCAAACCGATAATTTTTTCTAAATATACAAAAGTCTCTGACTTTCTTATATTTGTTGCCTATCCTAGCGATCACAATCCGTCTATCAAACAAATATTACAAAAAAAAAACACTTCATAAACTAGGCAACTAGGCATTTTTTACAAAAATCTAAAATAAATTGCCGACGTTCGGAAATCAAAGGTTTCTCAGCTTCATTCACGAAGCATTTTGACACGTGTTAATAACCCTTTGAGTGCTGCAATTTTTCCCATCAAAATTTCAGTGCAACATTTTATCCATTTTTATTAATTTTTCTGTAATTTTCGTTGATAATTTTGGACAAAATGTTCATTACATTACATTGGTTACAGTTTTTCACCAAAATTTTGGCAAAAATCTGAAAAAATTGACTGGGGCACATTTTATAAAAGTGACAAAAATTGCCTTTGGCGCTCAAAGGGTTAAACAACACGTATAGACAAGTACAGTAGAGGGTCTATGGTATAGAGTTTACTCAAGGCAATTTTGATATCCCACAAAGAGATGCTAATCAAACGATTTTGCAAAATTACGTAATTTCTTTCCTCTTCTTGATGCTCTTCACAATAATCTTGGCAAGAGTGGGCAACGTTCGTTTATTTTGGTTCTTCATTAGAGTGATAGTTTTCAAATACAATAAATCATATAGGAACTGGCTATGTAGATGATAAGTCATATAGGTACACTGTATGAATTTTTCTCGAAAGTTCCTTGTTAAGGTACATAATGATATAAAATCGACTTTCCTATTTTCATCACAAAATTTTCGCAAGTCTTAAGCGTCTTTCATTTTCCAGACCTTTCATTATAAAGAGATTAACTTCGGAAGAACAAAAGTGTTCTAGGAATTGCAAGTAGAAGGTGCATTTCCGGTCAAAGATCAATAAATACTTATCTGACTCGAGTGTAGGTTTATAGTGTACATATTATATACAGAGTTTTATAACTGATCATATAATACTATGCATACCATTCTTGGTCCAAACCATGCTGTACTCTCACCAGACATGTTGCCAAAATGTCATCCGGGCCAAAATAAAAACCTCTACTTTGCAATTTTTGGGGAATAGGATATTGTTGTAAATGTTGGTTTAATCAGCAAATTTAAGTTCATATGGTTTTCTTTCGTTGTAATTCACTTGTTTTATGGGCGATTTGGAATATTGTAATTTTTAGCAATAGGGCGCCTAGCACTTTTGATAAATTTGAACAATTAAAACATATTCTCCAAAATAACTTCCGATCGCGTTTAAATGCCATTAAATTTCTATACCACTTTCCTTTTTTCTTACGGAAAGAAAAAAAGAGTTTCTTTCTTCGGTTGTATAGACTAGCGTCATATATCAACCATATAATACGAAGAAGGTAATTTCACGTAAAATGGTAGTCACAGTAAAAACAATGTCTAAAAGTGACATATAATTTCTCATTTGACCTTTGAAATTTCAAATAATGCTTTTTAACCTTTACAAATGATCAATGTCGTGCAAGATTTTAAATTATCCGATGAAAAAGAGATCATCTTTCACAATTATCAATTCTTTCAACTACTTTAAGTACGATTTGCAATACGAAATCAAAATCAAAGGGGACCATAGCAGTAATGTTTACCTTCATTTATAGTTTTGTTAACTGTACGATGATGAACACCATTATTGTTTGCCAAGAATCTTATTGCCGCCTAAAGTTCAATTTTTTAGAACATATACACATACATGCACAGATATAGGAAGTTTTGTAAGGGCAATGTTTAATAGATTACCCTTTGACTACTATGGAAAGACAATAATATTTTCTGGTGAAATTCCAATATCATATTTTTTTTTCAAATCTGCACTTTCAAACGCCTTATTCTAACCACGTACATTTATATCAGTTGTAAGAAAATAATCGGTTTAGCTAGTTTTTTATTGTAGAAAAATTGTTCATAGTGTTCTGACAGACTACCATGCATGATGATAGTGGACCAACATTTTCGGTGAAATTAAAAAATCAAATTTCTTGTTCACATTTGCATTTGTAACCACCCTATTCTAATCAAGGACAATATATCAATTATCAAACGTCTATAAATCCATAGATATTGCTAGTTCTTTATTTGAAAAATATTCATAGTTTTCCTATAGAATGCCATCAATAGTGAATCAACCTCTTTGACGAAATCCAAAAATTAAATAATCTACACAAATGCATTTCTTACCTCCACCTTCAAGCAATGAACATTTACATAAATTATCAAACATTTATGTTGAGATATAGATTGCTTTGTAGGGGAAGTGTCAATAATTTGTCCAATTTACTCCCATGTATTATGATTTGATATATTTGAGTTAAGTTCTATATCGGCTTCATCTTGCCTTGTAGTTGCACAAAAAAATTGAACCCGACAAACAGTAAGACTGGACAGCATTGTAATATCTGGCCCCCGAGGGGCATTCTAACTTAATCGACGACACATTGAAGAAGATAGCGTAAAAGATAAATGGGAACAAGTACTGCTGCTACAAAATGATAGACACTGCCACAAACTAGGGACAGAACCAGACAAGTTACGACATGGCATTCATTAATTTACTTCATATTAAGTGAGCCTTCAGTAATTACAGGGGGTGGGCCGGGGGAATTGGGGGGAGGGTCACTTTTTAGAAAACAGTTCAAGGGGGAGGGTCACTTTTTATAAACCTATCTTGGGGGGAGGGTCACTTTTGACAGAAGCTGATATTATGGCCAAAACTTTGATTGTCCGTGTGATATTTCCTGAATAGGAAATCACCAACAAAATACGCACACACTTATAGACCGCCATGCATAGTGAATTGATATTTTGGTGAAATTCCAAAATCAAATTTCTTACAAAACCATAGACTTGTAACCACTCTAGTCTTATCAAGAACAATAATCTAAATAATCAAGCATGCATAAATGCACAGATTTATCTAATTTTGTACTGAAAAAAATTATTCATAGTTTCATCATAGACCCCAATGCATAGTGAATCGACATTTTGGTGAAATTCCAAAATCAAATTTCTTACACAACCATTGACTTGTAACCATTCTAGTCTTATCAAGAACAATAATGTGAATAATCAAGCATACATAAATGCACAGATTTATCTAATTTTGTACTGAAAAAAAATTATTCATAGTTTCATCATAGACCCCAATGCATAGTGTATGGACATTTTGGTGAAATTCCGAAATCATATTTCTTGCACAACCATAGACTTGTAACCACTGTAGTCTAATCAAGAACAATAATCTAAATAATCAAGCATGCATAAATGCACAGATTTATCTAATTTTGTACTGAAAAAAAATTATTCATAGTTTCATCATAGACCCCAATGCATAGTGTATTGAATGACATTTGGTGAAATTCCAAAATCAAATTTCTTACACAACCATAGACTTGTAACCAATCTAGTCTAATCAAGAAAATTGATATCAATAATCAAGAGTACACAAATGCAAATATTTACCTATTTTTGTATTGGAAAAAACTATTCATAATTTCATCATAAACACCATGGATAGTGAACCAACTTTTTAGATGAAATTCAGAAATCAATTTCTTGTACACAAATGCACATTTTACTTCCCTAATAAAGCAAAGTACATTTAAATACATTATCAAACATATATAAAATACAGATATAGCACGTTTTGTGAGGGTAAATTGTCGATAATTTGCCTGATAGACTCCATGTATTATGATTTGATATTTTTGGATGAAGCACTAAATCAGCTACATCTTGCCTTCTTATAGTTAGTTGCACAAAATATGGTGACCCTCCCTAAACTGTATGAAATACCATATCTCTTCAAAACTTCTTGCGTGATAAATTGCGACTGTCCCTCCAAAAACACCAGCCCTCCCCTCTGTAATTTGTCCCTAACATAACAATTGAACCAATTGTTATGTAAATTAGCTGATACTGTTTTAGTTATTCCCGGGAGAATACCGCAGTGGTTGGGGGGGGGAGGGTCAAGTTTTAGAATGTCGGACAAGGGGGAGGGTCAATTTTAGACAGGAGGATTGGGGGTAGGGTCACATTTTACGGTACAGGTGTTTGCGAAATTCCCCCCACCCCCCCTGTAATTACTGAAGGCTCCCTAAGTGAAAAACAAGACTAGAGACAGGGCTTGTGACCCTGAAGAAAACTTCAAAGACAAAATATTTCGATAGCGGTACGACAATGGTTTGTTGACGTATCGCATTTTTTCATTTTTTAGCGGTAAGAATCCAGGTGGGACTTTTAAAGCACAATCTGCCCTCCTCGTCTCTTTCGTTGATTTCAACGAACCTCTGATATGCGTCATCGATGAATTCCCTCTTTCTCTCGGCTGGTATGTGTTGAATTTGTCCAAACATGACCTCAATGAAGTCTGTAGGTAAAAATGCATCAGGCAGCGGTCAACTTGTATTTACAAGATTTGCTAATAGCGAGCGATGAATAACATAAAGAATGTCGCCGTAGAAGAAAAGCCTGTTACCGTACAATCGATCTCTCTGAAATTATAATTACCCTTCTCTTTCCAGAACTGCTACACAGCATGTGGGTCTTTTGTTCCAAGTGAGCAAGAGGCTTTATCTTATGTACTTTTAAAGAGTCATTCTTAAACCAGGAATCTGCGAATTCACCCTTTGAGAGTTATGAGCATCATTCCAGCGGGTTGTGTATTGACATTAAAGAGGCACTCCCACTTGGTAACATTTTTAAAACACATTTTTTTAAATGCCAACGGTCGATATTTGACGTGGCGACTGCGCTCGGATCGCGAGATATCGATAAAAACATGTCCTCAAAAAGTTAAAGTTTGAATTCCGGTGGCCCACCTGAATTCAGCTTCCGAACATAGAACGTTCGGCACTGGGGCCATTGTCAACTAAGCTATGGAGTACGAGTCTACGCTGACGCTTCTGTACGCCGCAGCAGTACCACGCGCGTCGGTGAGCTGTCATGTCCCATGGGAGAAAGCCGAGTCCTACTGACTCGGCAAAAAAACGAAAAACAAAGTTTGCCGATTCCACCAGAATTCGCATAGGTGACTAGCACAGACAGGTGCGGTTGGTACATAGTATGCATAGTGGCCGCCGCGTGGTAGGTATGCGCGCATACCACACGCGGCGGCCGCTATGTATCGAACCACACGTAACTGTGTGGCAGACGACAAAATGTAGTCATCAGAGGCAAGTAATATTTTACACTAAAAACTGATATCTATGTGGTATTGTTTAAAAATTTAATACAACTGATTGAGAACAATGAAAACGACAAAATCTAAGGAGAAGTTTTAAAAAAGAATTACCAGAGGTAAAGGCATTGATAATGATGTATATAAAGTCATTGCAGTAGGAGGTAAATTAATTGCGTCTTCGAACGTTTTTTTACTCCTTAGAATATCGTCAATCAGCACAACAACACACTTTCGGGGGATTTTGGGTCATAACCAGAAACGATCGTAAAACTTCGGAAGTGAAAAATACGCTCGGGAAATGACATGTTTTTTATCGATATCTCGCGATCCGCGCGGAGTCGCCACGTCAAATATCGACCGTTGGCATTAAAATATGTGTTTAAAAATGTTACCAAGTGGGAGTGCCTCATTAATATTTTCTTACCCTCAAATTCATCTTCACCGGGGTTTCTACACCTGTTCTGCTCCACGATATGAGCTTCCGAAAAGCCACACTCGATAACGAGCTGTTCCAGTTGATTTTTTGTTCCTCGAAACAACATTGCAGTGTACATGTTGTAAGAATAATTCTTATTATAAAAAGAGAAACTACATTAAATCAAAATAAATGTTTTCCTCCTAATTCTATTCCTAAAATCCTTTATGGTCGTATGTCACCGCAAGTGTCTTGCAGCTAGCACTGACCTCTTCCCCTCTCTCCCATTCCCCTCTCCTCTATTATCTCTCCTTTCCTTCTGTGTCTGTCTGTCTGTCTGTATGTATGTATGTATGTATGTATGTACATTTTACATTGGCCTTGAACCTAATTAAATTAAATTTACTAATATAAAATAAACATACTTTATCATTTCTGAACAAATCTTGCGATGCTAGCGTATAGCATTATTGCACAATCTTGAACAGTCACACTCACAAAACTTCCTCGACTGGTCTATAAGATCAAGATCAGTTATGGAACCGCACAATGTAATTACTAACTTTAATTAATACCTTAGTCAATTGTTTCCACTTTGGGTTATCCCACATATACTGTCGCAGCGTTTCCAAAGTTCCCAACACGTTCCCATGAAGGAAACTCATCAGAAAGTATCCACCAGGTTTCAGGCACCAACAGACATTTTTGAAGAAGGCTTTCTTGTCGTCGATAAACTGGAACATTGAAATTGATATGGCTTTAGTGAAGGCACTCTTCCATTCTGGTTTCAGAGTCGAAGCATCGGTTGCGTCAGCTACTTCGTAAGTAGTTTTGCCCTCTTCAAAGTTTACCTGCCTTGCCACGTCGATAAACTCTTTACTTTTGTCATAGCCTGAGATGGAAAATTAATGCAGGCAATTTGGTAGTAAAATAAACATCTGCAAATATCCCAATAGAAACACTGTCACCGTTTGCACAACTAATAGAAACTTCATTAACCCTACACATACGTTCTGGTGAATTGATAGATTGCCTTATGAATGATACATGTGCATGCATTATGAAGCGACGCGTATAGAATGCAGGCAGGTGGGCAGGCAGCCTTCGAGAGTACCCAACCTTCGGTGTATTAGGGAGCCCGGCGTCATTATTTATGGCCTTGGGCGGAGGAATGTGAGGGGGTCACTCAAAAAATTGAAAACTTCAAGGGGGTTACTCAAAATGTTGAGAGGAAGAAGGGGGTTACTCAATGTTTTGTGCGACGTAAATTGCAAGACATGTCAGATTGCACCATTACACACATCAATTTCTAAAAGTTTTCTATACGAGATGAGAACCACCCTCTCGTGCTCTCCACCTTGGGGTGTTTTGACAGTTTTACTCAGTAAAACATTAAAAAGATCTCTCAGATTGCAGCAGACTGCACTATAGCACACATCAATATCTCAAAATTTTCCACGCAAGATAGGGGAAAGACCAGTCTGACATTTTCCCCCATAGCCTCTCGCGAATTCTCCCCTGTACTTTCAAATTCTGCCAAGTCAGATATCCTAGTGAAAATCCTTTCATTATACCCATCCAAATTAAACAATACTATACGGTTAGATAATGGTTATACATGAGCTTTTATATCTCTATTTTGTCATGACTTTGAATTTCATTTTTTGATGATTTCACCTTTTTCAACTTTCATGAGATAATTGATGATAATCTGGTGGGGTACATCAGGATTTGAAAGGTCTTTACTATTGCTATATCTTGTAAATTGTACAATACATGTATTGGTACGTAACTGTTCTAAGTGGGGTGGGGGTCAGTCAAAATTTCAGAGTTAAAGAGGGGGATTACTCAAAATTCTTCATGGTTGGCAGGGTTACTCGAAATTTCGGACTTTCCGAAGAAATTCCTCCGACCCCCGCCGGGCCGTAAATGGGGGAGCCGAATAGCAAAGTTATTTCTTTTCTGCACGATGCTGGATTTTCCGTAGCAATTTTCCAGTCTGACAAACTACATTAGATGTGTAATAGACGGAGAAACGGCGGAGTAAAACCAAGAGGAGAGCGTACGAGAAAGGAAATGCTCCCTTTAGTACAGCAATTTTGAAGGATTCGCTTGAATTTTGATTTGCAGATGGGAAGAGCTTAAAGAATAAGATAACATGAGGCAGAACAGCAGACAGACCGTACACCTTTAGGGCTGTCACTGCCAAAGAAAGAACACGGTCCGTCTACATATATGCACAGTTGCAGTGAGACGCGGGAGAACAGCCGAACTATGCACAGTAAGAGGCGGGCGAACAGCCGAACAACTTAGTTCTTCCATTAACTGAGTCAAAGAGCAGTTAACTGTTGTATAGGTGACTATACAGGGACAAAGTCATGAAAGATCCAGGCGTCTCTGCTTCAAGCGTTCGTGACTGTTATACGTCTCAGTAGACTGCAGCTATTCACAATATTCAAGGGAATGAATATATGCTTAGGGTATACTAGGGAATTATTCGATAAACATTCCCGTCGTGTTTACCGACTTTAGTTATTTGATTACGACAGAATTTGTCGTCATAATTTTATAGACCGTATGTAAATCGGATGCTGAGAAGTTCCGTATTGGCAGCAGTGGGATTGTCTTTCAGCAGTGAGGTTTAAAAAGTAATAATCTGAACACACCACCAACCAAAAGATAGTAGGCTTGAGGGCAATTTCTTTGGACATGTTTATCGCTTCAGTGGCCAGCAGGTAATTTAAGTGGCGTTTTCATTCTGACAATTCAAGTACACGTGTCACCTCGGTCCATACACAATTTGCTATTCATCAATCATCATAATACGGCAGCAACATATAGGAGTGTGAAGATCTGCCTATGTTTCTATGTGTTCGTGTATGTATGTATGTATGTATGTATGTATGTATGTATGTATGTATGTATGTATGTATGTATGTATGTATGTATGTATGTATGTATGTATGATAATAACACAGCTGTAAAGTTATGCTGTATCCAATATTACCTGTAATCGATTTAATATTTCCTCTGTCTGCAAGAACCTTAGTGTAGGCTCCGATTCCACACCCAATGTCCAGGACCACGTCATCAGGACGCCAGTCCAAACCTGCCGATAGCCTCTGCCAAAAAATGTCCAACTGACCTTTATGAAGCTTTGCATATTTGATCGCAGTATCTGTGGAGAAGTTCATGCCTGCTATCTTCAGATTAACGACAGTTCAGTCAACACACAAACTGTACTTCTTTATGTTTTTTATTCCGTGTACTGACAGAGCAGATTGCGTCAGGTTTTTACAAGTGAGCAAGTTAGAGGTCACACTATATCTATGGGAGCCTTGTGAACGGTGAATGCAACCGGGGTATACAACACAATGAATACCAACTTTCTTTCGATCAAGTTGTTTGATCAAGCAATAGCGTGTGGATAATGTGTTCCAACGTTCCCACGATGACCTCAGATGAACACATGCGACTTTCAGGGGGCGTTGGGTCGACGGTTATGAGGTCAAAATACTAGTACCACATATAATTATGTGATTACTTGGGTTAGCGAATGTAAGGTGAAAAAGTTCAATCGCTTCACAACCGTTTTGGCCTTTTTTGCTTTGTTTTATAGTCTCCATACTGCCTTAATTCAAATTTAAAGACTGACCTCTAACCATATCGGCTGACATATGCAGAAAGTTCTCCTTGAATTTAGTGGCTTGAACTCTAGACAATGTCGTACACTGTTGAAAGCGTAAGATCGAAAACAGGTCACACTATTTATTTTCCTCTTTAGTTGCCTCGGTTTCTCATTGTTCCGCTTGTATCGTTAAGGTAGTGTGCGCCCCCTACACTTTTGCTAAAACTTTTCTTAAGGAATGAATAATTCAACCATTATTTTCAAAATTGAGAATAAAAATCGATGGTCACATCCCGCGCATATTTTGGTACTAGAGAAACAAATTACCCCAGGTTTACCGATATTTAAAATTCAAAATGGTTGCACATCCCTGAGTTAACTCTATGGAAAACAGTTTCTTACACCAAGAGCTTTAAAGTGACCCCACAAGTGGTAGATCAGAAAATAATTGTTAAAGTTTGAGAGTCAGATTATCTGTCCACGAAGCCCATACTTTAATTCGAACATCGCACATTTTAACGCTTTTTGGTAAGTACACCAAGAAACTATGTCTAGTACGAATATAATGACCACAAATTTCACCAAAAATAAGGTTTCAAGCACAAATCCAATTTCACCATTTTACGCTAAAAGATAAAAAACCACACATTGCTTCGCAGATGGCGCGATGTCGCATTTTATTGTACAGCATATAGTACTGAGGAAAACTCCACAAACCAATTGATACAAAGAAGTGCTATTTGACGTATATGCGGGAGATAGCGGCGAGACATGAAGGTGAAAAGCAGAAGCAGCTATTACAAAAATTATATACATACTGCTTCAAATATCGACAGGATGAGACAAGTCATGACAAGGAATTAACTCGTTTTAATATGACAACACATGTCTTATAATACAAGGTAAGAACCAGACTATGTCACTCCATATAAAAATTTCAGAAAAAAATTAAGGTGATGGTTTTTCAGTGGGTATGTTCAGCTGTCGTCTGCTGTCATTTTTTGGCGGTAAGAATCGAGGTCGGACATTCGATGCACAGTCTGTCTCCTCGTCTCTTTCTTTGATCTCAACGAGCTTCTGATATGCGTCGTCTATAAATTCCCTCTTTTCCTCGGGTGGTATGTGTGAATTTGTTCAAACACAGAGTATCATAGACAGAGTGGCAACACTTGCATGCCTTTTGTTCCATGGTCGTCTCGGTAGACTATTGGCTTTTCATATTAAAATGAGCTTCAAAGGTGTAAACTTTTTAGAGGCTTGTTCGTGGTTGATAATTACACGAGATTATGCGAAACATACGACGAGATGGCATCGTACTGCCAGTCGCGTAGCAACCATAGTTACTTTGTGAGCTCTCAGGCCAGAACAACTGCTTCACGCCAATCAAAACATAACACGCCAGCAGTTTCATAAACATGTCCTTTCTTGACGCACGTGTAAAAGACGGTATGACTGACCGTAAACCATTGAGTAAAACCAGACAGTATCGATAAAAGACTTTCAAATTTGGTTCAAACACACTCATTAAGAGGAATTTTTAAAACGGTAAAACCCACTTTCCTGAAGCTCAAAACATTCCCGTTTTTGCCAGCACATCAATTCCGATCAGCACCACACGACAACAACAACACAAACTTTGTCGAACATACTTTCGATCAACAATTGGTGAAATCCGAAAATTACCGAAGGGTGCATGGTCGGCACTCTTCGGAAAAGAGAGCCAAGAGCTTCGTGAGGCGAGGCAAACATGGATTGCTTACGTAACCGCTTCACGCCTTAAACAATAGGTGTTGCCACTCTGTGTATGTTACTCTGTGGTTCCAACTGGATGTCGATAAGCCTGCAGACGAAAATGCACCATGGTGTGACTAACTTATCTGTGTGAATGTATATTTTTGTGGCTCAGCGTACGATAGGTATCAGGCACAAACATCATGCACGACATCAAATACGCTGTCATAAGGAGAAACAAATGTTTATACCTGATAATATATTATTTTCTGAAAGGATAATAGCCTCGTTTTCCAGGACTAAGGAAGATTGGCATTTGCATCTTCAAGAACAAAGCCGATTAAAGCAAGGCTAGCAGCCTGGCTATGGCTTACATGAGCAAATGATCTGCCGGTGGCTGCGCTGTGCTAACAAAAAGGGTCCGGCATCTGTCAAGTTTTCTTGTCAATTGAAGAAGTCCCACTCTCAGTGTCTTTCAAATCATTGGACAATATTGCGCTTGCTTCGGTATTTACGACTTTCTCGCGAGATCAGCACGGTACATTCACGGTACACGGCTAGCCAGATTTGCTGATCCATTTCCGTACACGGTATGCTTCGTCGACAGATTATTTGAGATTGAGCGTGATTTGAACATAAAACAAAGCTGGCATCATCAATGAGCACTGCAATCTATACTTTTTGGATCGCTCAAACAAACATTGGGTCTTTTGTCACCCTTGGTTTCACGGCGAATGTTCCAAAACTTCGGAGGGATATTACGCCAAACTACCAAGGGAACCAATCGTAAAGTACTTATCGTAACGACAATCAATAACTTTTCACATACTCTTGTAACATGTTGCCTTGCTTGGAATATTTTACATGCAAAATGTTAATATTCGGTTGGTTTTTGTTTGAATTCATTCATCAGCTTTTATCTAGTAACAGACTGTACATCTGAAAGACATACCAGAGGGAAATGTGTTTAATCGTTTAATCGTCAGTACTGTAGTAGGGATAGTGACCATTACGAAGATGGGAAACAGGCGTGGCCATTACAAAAATGACAATTACCTTTAAAATTATTACAAATAAATACAGGATGAGGCACATCAGGACAGAGCATTTATTAATTTACTTCTTTAGTGACACACGTCGTGTAAAACGAGAGCAGAACCCAATTAATGACTTATGAAGGAAATTCCGAAGACCAGTGATCCAATGGTTGCAATTCCATGGCATAATCACCTATATTTTGCTTTCATTTTTTGGCAGTAAGAAGCCAGATCGGACATTTGAAACATAGTCTACCCTCCTCGTCTCTTTCGTTGAGTTCAACGAACTTCTGATATGCGTCCTCGATAAATTCCTTCTTTCTGTCGGCTGGTATGTGTTGGATTTGTCCAAACAGGACCTCGATCGAGTCTGTAGATAAAATGCATCAGTATACGATTAACGTTTCTATATGAGAAGTAACAGTGGCTGGGTTTCCAAATACGAATCTGCTAGTCTCCTGAACATGAAAAAAATCAAACAAAAACCACCAGTTACCTGAAGGTTTGATTGTTCTTTAAAAAATCATCCTTCTTTTATTAAAGGAACTTGGCAACACAGCATGTAGGCATTTTTGTCTAAGTGTATGAGTGGCATTTTCTACAAAGAGCACGATGCACAAACAAACTATCACCATTGAAGCTATAAATGTGCAGCATTCGCTTTTGCAACACGGTCACCTCTCTCGAAAATTGTAGTTTGCAATCATATTAACAGTACTGTTACTCACTCTTGACATCCTCTTCACTGTAGCTTCCATACAAATAACTGTCCCTCTCCAAGATACGAGCTTCAGAAAATCCACACTCAACAGCAAGCTGTTCTAGTTGATTTCTGGTTCCTCGAAACAACAATGCGGCGTACACGTCGTAAGAATAATCCTAATTATAAAAAAGGGAACAAAATTAAATCAAAATAAGTGTTTCCCTCCTAATTTTATTCTTAAACCCTTTATGGTCAAATGTCACCGCTTCTTCTTGAAGCTAACATGGACCTCTCTCTGTCTCCCTATTCCCCTCTCGTCTTCATTCCTCCTTTTCCTGTCTGTCTGTCGCTGTCTGTTCTCTGTCTGTTGTCTGTCTGTCTGGATCTCCTCTCTGACTCTCTGCTCTCTCTCTCTCTCTCTCTCTCTCTCTCCTCTCTCTCTCTCTCTCTCTCTCTCTCTCTCTCTCTCTCCTTCTCTCTCTCTCTCTCTCTCTCACCTCGACTGGAGATAACAAAGGAGAGGAATATGTCTTCACAGTATTTAACGGTAACTCTAATGTCCTCACAAGTGATCGGGGAGAGGTACTTTACATGTGCATAATTTTTTCTCGATCATTGTCAATTTATTCATTTGATAACTTTTGATTTATACATTTTACATTATACATTGGCCTTAAACCTAATGTAATTGAATAAAAGTTTATGAAATAAACATACTTTCATTATTTGTTAACAAATCTTGCGATGTTACCGAACAACATTATTGCACAATCATGAACAGTCACACACAAATCATTCTCGACTTGTCTTTAAGGTCAGGATCAGAAAGCATTGCAAACTGTATTTACTAACTTTAATTAGAGATCACATGACACTGTTTATGTACATATAACAATACCTTAGTCAATGGTTTCCACTTTGGGTGATCCGACATGTACTGCCCCATGATTTCAAGAGTTCCGAACGCGTTCCCATGATGGAAATTCATCAGATAGTATCCACCAGGTTCCAGGCACCAACAGACGTTTTTGAAGAAAGCTTTCTTGTCGTCTATGAACTGGAACACTCCGATCGACATGGCTTTAGTGAAGGCACTCTTCCATTCTGGTTTCAGAGATGACGCATCGGTTGCGTCAGCTACTTCATAAGCAGTTTTGTCCTCTTCAAAGTTTACCTGCCTTGCCACGTCGATAAACTCTTTACTTTTGTCATAGCCTGAAATGGAAGATTAATGTAGTCAATTTAATAGAAAAATACTCCACCAAATATCCCCATATAAACGCTGTCACGGTTTGCACAACTGGTGGAAAATTTATTTACCTGTACACTCATCATGTATTCGTTATGGTGAATGATCTATTGCTTGATGAATGATATACATGTACGCGCATTTTGAAGCGACACGTATAGAATGCAGGCAGTCCAGGGCGGCACCTGAACTTCGGTGTATTGGGGACTGCGTATGGCCAAAGGAAGTGAATCTAGACATAGCTATAGTCCATCGAGGGTTTATGATACATATCTCATTTTAGGTCATGGACTTTGAAAATTTGTATTCTAGTAGCGAAAGTTATTTTGCATGTTTACGTTAGCTAATTAGTCCTTTTGCGTATTTATCGAGCTTTCACAATTTTGCGTATAAAACTTGATGAACTTGACTAAGGCAAGTAAACTTGCCATAGAAAGTGATAATATAATAGTAAAACAGCAGTGAAACACTTTTTGCATTTTCATTTCAGCTAATTACCAATTTAATATGTTAATTATATTTTTAACTGAGGCTGTACACAATAAATATTGCTTGTGATGTCAATCATAACAAGTCGCAAATTCGATGCAACAATATATACGTGCCAATTAACAAGCAACTGAATCAAATACTGCACTACCACGTGCACATTTTAAGTTCATATCTATTCTTTGTGTGTGTTTAAACGTGAAGGTAATGTCCAATTTCGACTGACGTGAGTCCGTTAAGTGAGGTTATATACAGTGTCCAAAGCTTGTGAACGCAAATGCTACAACTCGGCACTGATAAAATGGCTCGGTCTGTTTACTTTGATGTAGCTTATTAGAAATAAGGTGATTGTACATATATAACTGACAGTTTCTTATTTTCAGCGTATACTATAACTTCCCACATTACTGATGCTACCACTTCCCTATCCTGATCACTTTACTCTCCCCAGTCATGACAATAATATGAGCTTTCAAAACCATACAAAGATATATCGGTGTCATTTAAAAATAAAGGTAGGAAGGACACTGTTCGCTGTCGAATAGAACTGAGCTTTTAATCAGTGAAATCGATAAAACCGGCAATAAATACTGGAATTCATATTAAAAGGCTGAATTATGGCGACTTTTCTTTGATTAGAATGTCGAAAGTTGACAGATAAATGTTCTGTAGATTGATTTCGGACCTGCACCGTGATATGGCCTTCTCTTTGCATGGTCCTCGCCGATTACAAATTATGATTTGTAACTTTGTCTGCTAAAGTTAACGTTATGGCAACGAGGTGATCGGCGAATATGACAGTCGATTCTTATCATCACACCAATCCTTTTCTAATTCAAATCAAAGGTAAAATGAACATTGTTCTGTCTGTGTAGCCTGAACACGATTGGAACTAATTTGCGATAAGTGGATTTTCATATTTTGCAAATTTCTCAAAAGTGTTAGGTCCCATGTAGCTGAATGTTGCAATATCGCAAGTTACTCATAAAAACAAGTGTGTAATATCAAAAGAAAAATAGATAAGATAACATTTGTAGATTAAATCGACATTACTTCACCATTCAATTATCCCAAATTAGTTCCAATCGTGTTCCTGGAAATCAACTACTGAAAGACCCGAACAGCAAAGGTATTTTCTTTTTCGCAGCAATTTTTCAGGATGGCAAAGTACATTATGTATGTTATAGGCGGAGGAAACTGGGAGGTAAAAACAAGAGGACAGCGTACGAAAGAGGGAATGCTCGATTCCCTGTAGTACAAAAATGTTGAAGGGTTCACTTGAATTTTGATGAGTAGACGGGAGGAGCTAACGAATGAAATGAGACAGAACAGCTGACAAACCGTACACCTTAAGGGGTTTCACTGCCAAAGAAAGAGCACGGTCCATACACATATATGCACAGTAAGAGGCGAGCGAACAGCCGAACAACTTAGTTCTTCTATTAACTGAGTCAAAGAGCAGCTAACTGTGTATCGGTGACTATACAGGGACAAAGTCTTGAAAGATATAGGCTAATCTGAGTCAAACGTTTGTGACTGTTATACGTCTAAGCAGTACCGCAGCTATTCACGTGATTCAAGATTAACGACGAATAAATATGATTAGGGCACGGGATTATCGATCAACATCCCCATCGTATTTACCGAATTTGTTATCATAACGTAACTTATAGACCGTATATAAATTCGGATGCAGAGAAGTTGCCTTCTGTCAGCAATGGGATTGTCTTTTCAAAATTTCAGCAGTGAGGTTCAAACAGCTTACAAATCTGAACCCCCCCCCCCAAAAAAAAGAGGGTTCGAGGGCAATATTTCTTTGAGTATGTTGATTGCGTCAGTGATCAAGCAAAATGCAACCAGTGTATTTTATTTTTAAGCGCAGCAGGTAAAGTAAGTGACGTTTTTATTCTGACAATTCAAGAACACATGTCGTCCCGGCCAACACACTGTTTGCTATTCATCAATTTTCAGACATAAAAAAAGCAGCAAGATATAGGAATGTTAAATAAGATCTGCCTACCTATCTTTCTTATGTGTTCGTGTATGTATGTATGTATGTATGTATGTATGTATGTATGTTTGTATTATGTATGTATGTATGTATGTATGTATGAATACATACATAGATATTACATAGATATTACATACGTCGTACGTACCTACCTACCTACCTACCTACCTACCTACCTACCTACCTACCTACCTACCTACCTACCTACCTACCTACCTACCTACATACATACATACATACATACATACATACATACATACATACATACATACATACATACATACATACATACATACATACATACATACATACATACATACGTATACATACATACATACTACATACATACATACATACATACATACATATACCATTTCCATATTATACCTGTAATCGCTTTAATATTTCCCCTGTCCGCAAGAAGCTTAGTATACGCCCCCGTTCCACAACCTATGTCCAGGACCACGTCATCAGGACCCCAGTCCAAACCTGACGACAGCCACTGCCAACAAATGTCCCACTGTTTCTTGCGTAGCTCCGCATATTTGATTCCAGTATCGGTTGAGAAGTTCATGTTCCTTTGCTGAGTATTTTACGACACTAAATATTATCCAACAAGAAATACGTCACGTGAACAGACGAATACAACATTTCGATCCGACAAGATCGAGCAGCGGTTTACCCGGACCCTTGTTGACATCAAATGAACATGTGACTTCCGGGTTGAGTTGAGTTCATGCTTGCTTACAACATAAGTTCATTCAAAGACTGTCGATATATATACGAGAAACGTAATTCCATGACATGTATTTAGGTAGGAGGGATAAGAACTCATTTCATTGAGCGTGCATCAAAACCGCATGACTTCCTTACCTTGTTCTTGACTGTCCAAATGTCGAACATCGAGGAATAGCGGAGATAAGCAGTCATGGATATTAGACGTGTTCAATTCAAAGTCTTATCAGGAGAGGCACGACTTACAAGTACATGAAGCAGAAAGGAAAGCAGAACGAAATACAGAATCAAGAAAAAAGGGGCAAGTGTACGTGGCTTTCTACTGTCTGATGACAAGTGCGACTTTGCTGCAAACGAACAATACTATCTTCGCGTTCATCGAGAACAGAAAGACCACAGTGCGGAGACGAAAACGACGAAGAAATACTGAAAAGACGTAAAGTTATAGTGAGAACTGACACGTTGACTTTTGTCTTCGTAAGAAACATATTCAATATGCTATTCCCTTAAAAGATGTAGTAACGGTATTTTCCAATCTGCAATATACGGAATCTGCCTGCAGGACCCAGTGTGCGTATAAGTAAAGACATCGTGGCCACGTCAATCTGTTTTCCATTTCGCATTTACTCGTTTCGCGGGAGTGAGGGGGTCTCAACTGAACAGGCGACTAAAAATGCGACCTGTAAGCTTAGGTTTTCAGCAACAAAATTCTTGTAACGGCGCCAGCGTTGACAATGCACAGTATTTGTGCATGTGTGTTTTGGCGTACAAGCTTGGGCTTCCTGTGTTGATATGGATCTTGAGCAAAAAGTCTGCGAGAATGTTCAGAACCGTCTGCACACAGTCCTTTTATCAATGCCGCCTGTATGTCCTGTCTGTATTGCATGTCTATGTACTCGTGAATTCTCACAAATGCCAGAGTATGTGTACGTTACCGCGTATCTACTGTGTTCGTACACACATGTGCAAACATATGTATGTATGTAAATAGCTGGGTCAAAGAGCAGGTAACTGTGGTATCGGTGACTACACAGGGACAAAGTCTTGAAATATGTTATGTTTATCTGAGTCAAACGTTTGTGACTGTTATACGTCTAAAAGGCAGTAACCGCAGCTATTCACGTGATTCAAGATTACAACGAATAATATGATTAGGGTACGGGATTATCGATCAACATCCCCATCGTGTTTGTACCGACTTTTGTTGTCATACTTTATAGACCATATATAAATCGGATGGGATAAGTTGCCTACGTATACTGTCAGCAATGGGACTGTATTTCAAAATTTCAGCAGTGAGGTTCAAACAGCTAACAAATCTGAACCCCCCCCCAAAAAAAAAAGTAATTTAAAATAAAATAAAACGGGGTTCGAGGGCAATATCTCTTTTGCATGTTGATTGCGTCAGTACCCAGGCAAAATGCAACCGATGCATTTTATTTTAAGCGCAGCAGGTAAAGTAGGTTGACATTTTCATTCAGACTATTCAAGGACACATATCGTCCCGGCCAACACACAGTTTGCTATTCATATCATCATCAACAAAAAAAAATACGGCAGCAAGATATAGGAGTGTTAAATAAGATCTGCTTATTATCTTTCTATGTGTTCGTGTATGTATGTATGTATGTATGTATGTATGTATGTATGTATGTATGTATGTATGTATGTAGTATGTATTGTTACGTGCAGAGAAAACTAACAAAAGGGTGAACTCAGCAGTTAATGTTTAAACAAAATTTATTACAAAAATAAAACTAATTGCTAAGTCAGGGATAGAGTACAAGCTTTAAAAGTGTACAGACTACTTATCTCAGCTGGGACGGCAAAGCTCCAGTCTCAGAGTTGTAACAGTCAGTCGGATGAATGAACAGTCCTTTGGCTTGCAGGCTTGAAGCTGCACAAAGTCCACAGTATAAATCCAGCGTTGACAGTGAAGGTCTTGAAAAGTCTTGAGAATGACTACTGCTGGAGTTTAGTAACACACAAGAGACACGATCCCAAAAGTCTGACTGGAAGCTGTGCACGTCCCTTTATAAAGGCATATAAGAACAATCTAGAACTTTTATTGACATGCTAATTACTGTTCTAAAATTATCTCTCTTACACAACTAATCAACTTTCCAGAACATTCCAAACATGACTAATTGAATTCAAGGTTGTGAGGTCATTAAGGGCAGTGACCTTGAGAATGTTCTAGACTAATTGAACTCAGGTCATGATGAGTGTGGGGAAATGACCTACATAACATACCCCCTCTTCAAAAAGAAAATTTTTCAAAGAAAAATCTTTCTTTTACAAATGTAATCTTGAAAAGGATTTAAGTACTCAAATTTTTTTTTTTTTTTTTTTTTTTTTTTTTTTTTTTTTTTTTGTGAACAACAATAAAATTTCTTGAAAGTGAACAACAATAAACTCTAAATACGAGAGAGACAGTCTGCAATTAAATTGTCTCTGCCTTTGATATGTCTAATGTCAAGATTAAACTCCTGTAACATTAAACTCCATCTTAGCAATCTCTGATTTTTGCCTTTAAATTTCTGCAGAAAAACAAGAGGGTTGTGATCAATATAAACCACTATTGGCTGATTTGAAGAAGTAACATAAACTTCAAAATGCTGTAAAGCTAATATCAAAGATAAACACTCTTTTTCAATTGTAGAGTAGTTTCTCTGGGATTTGTTAAATTTGCGTGAAAAATAGCAAACAGGATGATCTATACCATGACTATCCTCTTGCAATAAAACAGCACCAGCAGCCGTATCACTAGCATCTACAGCTAATTTGAATGGCAAAGTGAAATCTGGTGCAGACAACACTGGGGCACTTTGCAGTATGGCTTTAAGTGTATCAAATGCCTGTTGGCATTGCTCTGACCAAACAAACTTTACTTTCTTTTTAAGTAAGTTAGTCAAAGGCTCAGTAATTGTGGAGAAATTTGGACAGAATTTTCTGTAGTAACCAGCCATACCGAGAAAGCGCATCAGTTGTCGTTTGCAGTTTGGTATGGGAAAACTTGAAATGGCACTGATTTTGGCATCAACAGGTTTTACCTCACCCTGTCCTACAGTATGTCCGAGGTAAGTTACCCTAGCCCAACCAAACTCAGATTTGGCAAGGTTGACAGTCAACATTGCTTTGCTCAGTCTCTCAAAGAACTTCCGCATGAGCTTGATGTGTTCCTCCCAGGTGTCACTATACAGACGACGTCGTCAACGTAGCTGCACACCCGTCTAGCCCGGATATGACGTCGTTGATCATCCGTTGGAACGTTGCCGGAGAGTTCTTCATTCCGAATGGCATCACCTTGTACTGGAACAATCCGTCTGGTGTAACAAAGGCGGATATTTCACGAGCACGATCCGTCAGAGGGACTTGCCAAAATCCCTTCAGTAGGTCAAATTTCGTCACATACTTGGCTTTTCCCACTCGGTCGATGCAGTCATCAATCCTCGGGATTGGGAAAGTGTCTGTCTTTGTTAAAGTGTTGACTTTCCTAAAGTCCGTGCACATACGATAACTATGATCTGATTTGGGAACAAGTATGCACGGCGAACTCCAGTTACTTTACTGGGTTCAATAAAGTCATTGTCCAGCAGGTATTTGACTTCTTCCTGGAGATATTTCGCTTTTGTTGGATTCAGTCTGTATGGATGTTGTTTTACAGGCTTACTGTCCCCAACATCAACGTCGTGATAGATGACGTTTGTCCTCGTTGGAACATCTTGAAACAGGTGTTTATATTCATGGAGCAGTTCTTTCACCTGTTGTTGTTGTTCTGGCTGGAGGTGTGCCAACTTTGTAGACTCCAGCTTCTCCAGGATTTCTGAGTTCTGAAGCTTGACCGAGCCCAGCTTTGAGTTTAGAGTATTTTCACTCAAGTCAGTTTCAGTATCACTATCTTCATAATGGCCAGAACTGACTGTACTGACAGGCTTTGTTTTAGTAGGATTATCCCTATCCAAATATGGCTTAAGCATATTTATGTGACATAGCTGTTTTTGTTTTCGCCTGTCAGGTGTTATTATGATGTAATTTAAATCACTCAATTTCTTATCGATTAGATATGGCCCAAAGTAACGAGCATGGAGTGGTTTGCCAGGAATTGGAAGTAGAACAAGAACTTTTTGACCTGGTTCAAACTTCCGTTTTGAGGTGCTTTTATCATATTTGTTTTCATTGACTGCTGAGATGACTCAAGATTTTCTCTGGCTAATTCACATGCTTTAGAGAGTTTCGTACGAAAATCTGACACATATTGCAAAATATTCAGACAATCATCATCGTCTGATAGGAATTTCTCTTTAACTAGCTTAAGTGGGCCACGGACTGTATGTCCAAATACAAGCTCAAATGGGCTAAAACCAAGAGACTCTTGAATTGACTCTCTAACAGCAAAGAGCAGAAAATGAATTCCTTCATCCCACTGCTTCTCTGTGTCAAAACAGTAGGTCCTAATCATGTTTTTCAAAGTTTGATGAAATCGCTCAAGAGCACCCTGACTTTCTGGATGATAGGCGGATGACCTATACTGTTTAATGCCTAGCTGATCCATTACTTGTTGAAAAATACCAGACATAAAGTTGGAGCCTTGATCGGACTGGACACATTTAGGGAGGCCAAATAAAGTGAAAAATTTGACTAAAGCTCTCACTATAGTCTTTGTCTTTATATTTCTCAGTGGTATGGCTTCGGGGAACCGAGTTGATGTACACATTATTGTCAGCATGTACTCATTTCCTGATCTTGTTTTTGGTAGGGCCCAACACAGTCTATTAGTATCCTACTAAATGGTTCTTGAAATGCAGGAATTGGCTGTAAAGGGGCCTTTGGAATGGTCTGATTTGGCTTTCCTACCATTTGACATGTGTGACAAGTTTTACAGAAATGTGCTACATCCTGCCTGAGATTAGGCCAATAAAAGTGACTGAGAATTTTATGATAAGTTTTCCTGACTCCTAAGTGACCAGCCCAGGGCGTTTCATGGGCCAGGCGCAATATTTCAGCACGGTAGGGCTTTGGAACCACAATTTGATGTTTTATAGCCCAATCGTCATCAACCAAAACATCTGGAGGTCTCCATTTACGCATGAGAATACCAGACTTTGTATAATAGGAAACAGAGCTATCTGAAGTTTTACCTTCATCATCTACCCTGTCAAACAAAGACAAAATATCTGGGTCTTTGTGTTGTTCTGCATGAGATTTGATCTAGAAAATGTCTGACTTTGGTCAGCAGAAGTTTTACTGGAAGTTTCAAATCCACGAGGGATAACGGAATGATCCGTGTCAAACACCTGACTGAGAAAGGTGTCATTTAAGTCAACATCTGTGACATTATTTTTGAGAGTATTTTGATTCTCGGAAGTTTTCTTTGACATGGCTCGAGTAATGGCACATGAAGGAAATAAATCGGGTATCTCTTGTTCAATTGGCTCTGGATCCTGATCTAAACTAGGATTATCAGTCACAAGTGGATTAGTAATGACCTTGTCCCCAGCAAGGTCGTTTCCAAGAAGAAGGTGAATCCCTTCAAAAGGCAAAAAAGCCTAATACCTAAAGCCACAGGTCCAGAAACAAAGTCCGAAGACAAATAGACATTATGGAGAGGAACAGGAATGAGTCATTACAATCTACCCCCTTAATAAGAACTTTAGAACCTGAAAATGACTTTTCAGAAAACGGCAGGGTATCTGCCAACAAAAGAGACTGGAAGCCCGGTATCTCTTAAAATTTTGACAGGGGTAGCGGAAGAGAAATCACTAGAAAGTGATATAAAACCATATGAATAAATGGTTCGAAAATACCCATAATGCTATCTTGAGAAGAATTGACCTTGACCTCATTAATTGGGGATAAGAGGGTTTAACCTCAGAAAATGTGTTGCACACATTATTAGACTCTAATTGAGTTGATGAAGAAATAAAGCCGGTGGGCTTAGATCCACTTTGACCACTTTGACCTTCACGTTTTCTTTTCAATTTGAAACATCTGACATTAAATGGCCGTCTTTCTTACAATAATTACAAGAAAGTGTACCGAACTGTTTGTCAGAAGGAGATTGAGACTTGGGATCTGATGATGTGGAAGTGTTACTTGAATTTTGTGAACTGTTTTCATTTGATTTCCTACTCTCCTTTGAAAATTCTTGGATGAAAAGGAGGAGTTAAATTTGCCTGCATTGTTTCTGTAGGAAAAGGACTGGGATGGTTTGCTGAGAAATGAAGATTTGTGAGTCAATGAGTAATCATCGGCCAAACGTGCAGCAACCTCCAATGTATCTGCCTTTTGTTCATTGATAAACGTCTTGATGTCACTCCGAATGCACCTTTAAATTCCTCAATCAAAACAAGTTGTCGTAATTTGTCATAATTCTGACTGACCTTTTCAGAAGAACACCAACGATCAAACAGTTGTTCTTTTGTTCGAGCAAATTCAACATAAGTTTGATCCTTCACCTTCTCACAATCCCTAAATTTCTGACGGTAAGCTTCAGGCACCAACTCATAGCCCTTGAGAATTAATTCCTTCACAGAATCATAATCTGAAGCCTGCTCTACTGACAACTGAATGTAAATTTCTCTGGCTTTACCCACCAAAGCACTCTGCAAAAGCATAGACCAGGACTCCTTAGGCCAATTCAGACTCTGAGCAATTTTCTCAAAATGAAGGAAATATTTATCAACATCCTTTTCTTGGAAAGGGGGACTAACCTGAAATGCTTAGTGATGTCAAAACCGTGTGAAGGGAAGGATTTTCCTGACTGTCCAAGCTCTAAACGTTTCATTTCTAATCTTTCCTGCCTATCTTTCTCTCTCTGTCTTTCTTCCATTTCTAACTGCATTTGTATTTTTTCTTTTTCTATTTGTAATTCTAGTTTCTTGATCTCCAAATTTGTCTGCATTTCTAATTCTAATTTTCTGAGTTCAGAGGTAGACTCGGGCTCATAATCTTTCAGGGTGGATTCCTCAAATTGGCCTAAATCAACTAGATGTTTGGCAATACGGTACTGTATTCCCTCTTGCGCATAGATCTTTTGACTTCTACTTTAAGGAAATTGGCCAGTGTTATGAGGTCGTCTTTTCTGAGGGAATCAAATGTGTCCTGATCAAGGTCATCCATTTCCTCTGGTTTAAATTCCGCCATGATTAAATTTCGCTGAGTTCACAGTATACAGTAGTTTTAAAAAGGCTGGCAAAATGTTGTCAAACGGCTCAAAATGTTCGTCTCCCGGACGAGCCCCCAATTTGTTACGTGCAGAGAAAACTAACAAAAGGGTGAACTCAGCAGTTAATGTTTAAACAAAATTTATTACAAAAATAAAACTAATTGCTAAGTCAGGATAGAGTACAAGCTTTAAAAGTGTACAGACTACTTATCTCAGCTGGGACGGCAAAGCTCCAGTCTCAGAGTTGTAACAGTCAGTCGGATGAATGAACAGTCCTTTGGCTTGCAGGCTTGAAGCTGCACAAAGTCCACAGTATAAATCCAGCGTTGACAGTGAAGGTCTTGAAAAGTCTTGAGAATGACTACTGCTGAGTTTAGTAACACACAAGAGACACGATCCAAAAGTCTGACTGGAAGCAGTGCACGTCCCTTTTATAAAGGCATATAAGAACAATCTAGAACTTTTATTGACATGCTAATTACTGTTCTAAAATTATCTCTCTTACACAACTAATCAACTTTCCAGAACATTCCAAACATGACTAATTGAATTCAAGGTTGTGAGGTCATTAAGGGCAGTGACCTTGAGAATGTTCTAGACTAATTGAACTCAGGTCATGATGAGTGTGGGGAAATGACCTACATAACAGTATGTATGTATGTATGTATGTATGTATGTATGTATGTATGTATGTATGTAGTGTATGGTATGTATGTATGTATGTATGTATGTATGTGTGTGTGTGTGTGTGTGTGTATGTATCTATGTATGTATGTATGTATGTATGTATGATGTATGTATGTATGTATGTATGTATGTATGTATGTATGTATGTATGCATTTATGTATGTATCTATGTATCTATATATATATATACAATGGTTTCAATCGGGTTTCGAACTCACACGTATGGTACCCAATCACCTAGCGGAGAAAGCTACAGACAAAACCATTCGGCTAAATCCCCAATCTCAAAAAGATTGGTTCATTAACCGAGCTAGAGTTGTTACAATTCTGACTGAGCCCTCTCTACTCGCTGTAGAGTTTGTAAAGCATTCACGCTCGCACACACTCTATCATACATCGCACACAAACTTTATCGAAGCAAAGCAATGAATACATCGCTTTACTGGGCGGAAGACAGCCTCGGGGACAATTCTGTCCACCAGAAGAGCTATCAACCCAGGTTAGAGAATACAATGGTTTCAATCGCGTTCGAACTCACAACGTACGGTATCCAATCATTCATTCATTCATTCATTCATTCATTCATTCATTCATTCATGCATGCATGTATGTATGTATGTATGTATGTATGTATGTATGTATGTATGTATGTATGTATGTATGTATGTATGTATGTATGTATGTACGTGTATGTATGTACGTACGCAAGTATGAATGTACGTACGTACGTACGTAAATGTATTATGTATGTATATGGAAGATAATCACACAGCTGAGAAGTTAAGCCATCCAATATTACCTGTAATCGATTGAATATTTCCCCTGTCTACAAGAAGCTTACTGTAAGTTCCAGTTCCACAGCCTATGTCCAGGACCACATCATCAGGGCGCCAGTCCAAACCTGTCGACAGCCACGACCAAAAGGTATCCAACTGACCTTTATAAAGCTCCACATATTTGATCGCAGTATCGGTGGAGAAGTTCATGCTTGTTAGCTTCAAATTAATGACAGTTCAGTGAACACACAAACTGTACTTCTTTAGGTTTTTTATTCCGTGTTCTGACAGACCAGATTGTGTCAGGTCTTAACAAGTGAGCAATGTAGAGGTCACATTAATCTAAAACAGCCTTGTGAACGATGAATGCAACCGGGGTTTACAATACAATAAATGCCAACCTACTTTCGAACAAATTTCTTTGATCAAACAATAGCAAGTTGATAACCTGTTCCATGAATGATGACCTCTGATGGACAAATGCGACTTTCATTGCCAGTGGGTCGATGCTTATGTGTAAAAATGTGGCAGTAGCAGAGCACAGTAATTTTGTTCTCGTCCATGCGTGTTTTTGTCTTGTCTGTGTGGCAGTCCTTTTGCAAAGTTTAGAAACGAACCTCACGAGAGGAATGGTTAAGACACATACGAGACAGTGGTCTGCAAGAATCAACTCGAAGCTTTAAGGAGCTTTGGTGTTACCCTCATAGGCAGTGGTCCAGATCCAAGACAATGTTGTTTACGATATTCTCGATAACATAACTATAGGTGCCGTCAGATCGATAACATAACGAGGTGGTGTACAGATCGCTCATCGACATACAGAACAGCTAGCCTGGCTTGCCAGTGACTCAGAAATTCAGAAACTTTAGCATTATGCAGATACACATGCTGCAGTGACGATCCTGACGTAAAGATCACGGCGTATTTTATAGATTTAAAACGCAAATTCACACCAATCGTGTTCAAGGACAAATACGTCAAATTCTGAGTGGGGAAACCTTTGGTGACAAATAGACAAAGGACAGAGGGAAAGCCGAGCACATAACAAGCTAACAAACATAATAGTGTCGATAATGCATGTATAGGTGCTGCATGCGATAGTAGGCCTACACGACTCAACTGAACTGGGTGATGATCGTAATGGTATCGGGGAAGCACTTCCTAGGAAGGCAAAATCAACATGAACACTGCCCCCTAAAATGTCAAGACTGCCCCCCTAATTTTGATGAATGGGGCACAAAGTGCCCCTTTCAATGAACATGCTGAGAAAACACTGAATGTACTTGCTTGAACTGGGAAGTAAAACGTCAATGTGTGTACAAGAAATTTGATTTTGGAGTTTCACGAAATGTTAATTCACTATACATGGCAGTCTATGAGGAAACTATGAACGATTTTTTTCAATACAAAACTAGGTAAATCTGTGTATTTATGTACGCTTGATTATTGATATTAATGTATTTGATTAGACTACGGTGGTTACAAGTGGATGTGTGTGCAACAAATTTGATTTTGGAATTTCCCCGAAATGTTGATTCAATTTACATGTTAGTCTATGACAAAAGTATGAACAAATCTTTTCAAATACAAAACAATATATGTGCATTTATAAACGTTTGATAATTGATATACACTTTGCCGCCTGTCCACAGGTGTTTTTGGCTCTTGTCCTTCATAAGTTTTAACTGTTCAAGGTATTTAATGTAGGATACCACTGCATCTTCTTTGCTTGTGAAGCTTGTCGATAATGTGTGTGTATTTAAAAGAATGTATTTCTTCGGTGATTTCCTATTGAGGAAACATCACATGGGCTATCGAACTTGAGGCTTGGCCGTAAATCAGCTTCTGTTGAAAGTGACCCTCTCCTAAGATAGGTTTATAAAAAATGACCCTCCCCAAATTCCCCCAACCCACCCCCACCTATATTACTGAAGGCTCCCTAATTGCTCCCATTATTTACTGGAGTGTCACTTGTAATGGTCACATGACACAAAATGCCAAGGGTGTCTTGGTGTGGTACGCCAAAAATAGTGCCACTATACAATAAATGAAATATTCTTGACGTAATTGCATTAGGTAAAGCTGAGATATTCCTGGTTTTAGCATCATATTTAGCCTGCCCCTCTAATGGCATCCACCTCTTTTCGGGTAAAAATGAAAAAGCAGAAGTCTGAAAGTCTTCATAAAACTTCAAAAGAACCACAGAATGAAGCAACAGTGTGGAAATAGTCTAAACACGAGAATATGATATTGCAGTAGTCTTGTTCAATCAGCAAACTTAAGTTCATCTACTTCTTTTGCAATTCAGCTGTTTTTATGGGTTTAATGTAATATCGCAATTGGCCATAGGTCGCCGAACATTTTTGATAATTGTGAATAGTTAAAAGAATCTGATCCAATTCTCCCAAATAAGTACCAATCATGTTTAAATGTCATAAAAGTTCTATAGTCCTTTGCTGTTTTCTCACGTAAGGGAAAAGTGTTTCATTCCTCGTTTACAAAGACTCGTGACATATACCAACTATACAATGCGAAGCAGGTAATTCCACGTTACATGGTAGACACAGTAAAAAATAACTGTCAATCTACGATACTTTACAGGGGATAGCAGTGAGGTTTGAAGACTAGTAGCAGGCAAGGATATCACAAAACTGACACCTACTCCTACGAAATAAAGACAAGCCAAGACAAGGCAAACTTTGGATAGACAGAAAATTATCTAATTTCCTAATATGGCAACATGGTGAGTGATGAAAAAGAAAAGCCTAACTTTGAAACTCCTCGAAGACATTTCGAAGGCAAATATTCTATGGATCTGCTACGGTATAATTTCTTATTGATATTATTTTTTGGCGGTGAGAAACCAGAACGGACATTTGATGCACAGTCTGTCTTTCTCGTCTCTATGGTTGATTTCAACAAACTTCTGGTATGCGTCCTCGATAAATTCCTGCTTACTGTCGGGTGGTATGTGTTGGATTTGTCTAAACACAATCTCCATCATTTCTGAAAAAGAGAATGCGTCAGGACAAGATTAACGTTACTCGAAACAATATTTGTATGGGGCGAAGTGCCCAATAAGTACCACTCTGACGCAACACCAGCTACCAAAATGGCGTCTTCAGAAGAAATACTTGTCAACATACATTATATCCTTCCTTCATACCTTCCACATGTGCAGCATGCAGGCCGTTTTGTTCTTAGCCAGCCTGGTCCTATAGAGAACTTTACAAACTAGTGAACATCCAACAAGGTAGCAAGTAATATGCGAAATTCGCCCTTTTACTAATTCCCACAAATTGTGGATTGACGTTGAAGTAACATTTCCTTACTCTTGCATTCCTCTTCATTTTGGTTTCCGTACAAATAACCGTCCCTCTCTACGATATTAGCTTCGGAAAACCCACACTCAATAACGAGCTCTTCTAGTTTATTCCTGGTTCCTCGAAACAACAATGCGGCCTCAATATCGTAAGTATAATCCTAATCATAAAGAGATGAATATGACAAATGAAAATTTCCAATTATTGACTAATAACAATTATTTAAGATTGTACATTTCCGTTCGTGTTTTTGAAGAATGCAAATCTCTCTCTCTCTCTCTCTCTCTCTCTCTCTCTCTCTCTCTCTCTCTCTCTCTCTCTCTCTCTCTCTCTCTCTCTCTCTCTCTCTCTCTCTCTCTCTCTCTCTCTCTCTCTCTCTCTCTCCGCACCAATATGGAAGATTCTAAAAATAGTATTTTCTTTACTATGTTTGCAAGGCAGTGTTATAGTCGTACTCGTCGGTCTGGGGAGTGAACTCACTGCTGAGAGGTACTTCGAGATCTTTGACAGAGTAGAGACTCACAGAGTTGTTGGATATCAATGATGGTGGTTTATTACTGAAGTGTAAAGTTTACACATCTGATGCCCAGCTATCTCCGACTCATGATAGTGGGTGATTATCCCCTTTTTAAAAGAAATTGTAGCATCCTAATTAGATTAAATTAGTTAAGCCTCCAATCGCTAATCGACTAGTATTTCTTGATTGGTTCAAATAATTAAAATATTCTTCCCTTCAAGAAATACATTACTAAACTTTCTCTGATAGGACATTGATCATATAAAATTTTACATAATCTGCATAAGTGACATCATCGTTATACAACATTTCCCTTATGTAATCGTCCCAGGGTCCTGTCTGGTATTGATGATACGAATTCACTCTACTGCCTTGACAATAGATGTCACTAGTACAAGTTTCTACCTGTATCCTTGATACTTAGGTATCAATGACGCAAATACATTGAATGACAAAAGGATTTTTAACCAAGATGAAGGAAAATTCGTAATGATCATTAACCCTTACACAGACTTGGAAAGTTCAGCCGTCTCGTTCATTGACCTTTGTACAGATTCCGAAATTACAAAAACAATATCAATAAGCCAGAGAAAATTTAGTCTGTAACACTCCCCTCATTTCAAGGAATGCGTCCCGCATTCGAGTATACTAAAACAATTTAACATACAAGTAAATATTATTAGATAAAGTGAATAAATGCAATAAAAAATACATAATCGACAAAGTGTTTTGTTAACATACAACATAATTCAAAAATAATAAAACCCATAAAATACATGTCAAGGCTAAAATATAGATGGTATACATACATATAGAATAAGACTGAATATATATCATGAAAGTAATAAAGTAACTTAAGAGACTGAAGTTATTTCCCTATTCTTTCTTAATGGAGGGGTCGAGGAAGTAATTCAATCGAGGCAATCGGTTCAAGACTTTCATCCATTTCGAAAGGGGAAAAAACAACGACTATACTGAAACTGATATAGGCTAATATTTCCAAGGTTGAACTTAATTTAACTAACAATAGGCGAGCCTATGTCTGACCTGAGTCAACGGTACACACCTTGAAGTCAACACCCTGATTGCAAACAGTCGAGGTATTGCTAACTGAATCCAAACAACAAGAAGTGTTATGTAACTCGCAGGGTCAAGGAATTGGGTCATTGCATCCATACACTCGGTCAAACTGGAGCGCTCCATTTTCACAAATAAACACACAACGATTCACGCGAAGTCAACTTCTTTTCACTCATTCACCTGACCACAGTTCCGAGGCCACCCAATGTAAAGTTAACTTGTCTAACATACCTGGCTATTACGGGTTTGTCTGCTATTTTTACAGGATGTCTCTTAAGAAGTTCAAACAAAGTATCTTTCAGGTTCTCAGCATATTCCCATGTATTTTCTTTATGGAACAACCCTTTCACTTTACCAAATACATGTCATTTACCATTTCGATACCGGCTTATCAAAACGTTATCAACTACAGTCACAAAAATAAAATCGTTATTGGAGGCAGAGTGGGTTTTATCGCCGATTTCTCAATTCATAGTTTCAGAGAATGACAGCTTAAACTATTCCCGTCCTTTTAACCTCGTGCTCCTCCCTTTTTTGCGGGGGCGTAAAAGTTCTCAATTTCTCTCTTTCCCCTTTTTGGAAAGCTATTTATAGCAGAATAGCAAATTCAATACAAAATAATTTCTCGAGGTAAGTATTCATTAAACCATCAAATAATTACCACTCACAATACACATCGTTTTCTGTAAAAACAAGACTCAAATCAATAATGTCTCAGCTGCTATACGTCGATGCTTCAACAAGTGCATCCTCAAAATAAAAAATAACACATATAAAATCTTCTCTTACATGAAGTTTCTCCATAACTTATAATAATCTTTATTGCTCTTAAAGGCCTCCGGCCCAAATAGCAGCTTTACAGAGCAAGTACAGAAAATAAGTAACAAAAGAAAGAGTACATAGCAGTTAGAAAAATTCTTTCCTCAGTTTATCTGCCTTATATACAAACAATGCCAGCTTGTAAATGACTGAACTGTTATGGGAAGACATTAGTGAATAAAACTTTTCAAGAGTTGGCTCTGAATAAGACCATCGTGGTAAATATTGGAATCTTAAATTCTGATATAAGGAAAAATACAAATAAAGTGATATTCATCCTCTATTTCCTGCGAGTCACAAATTTTACATGTTCTATCTTCTAAAAAGTACCCTGTGCTCTACCTTTCTCTACTTCTAATCAAGCCCGGAACTTCTGAGACAGGCGAGAGCTCTTTTAAATCTAAGAAACATATTTGATGTTAAATAATCTTCAGTCTGAAATAAAACTTGAAATTACGATACACCCGAAGTTTGTCCTTAGTACACACTTCTGAATACCAATTATGTTTAAAAATATCCAGTGCTCTCTGTGTAAAACGTTGGATGAAAAGGTCGAAGTTTCCTGGCCTTGCCAAAACCAGACTTCTCCAAAACCATGCTCACACAGTAAATTTTTAACATGCGTAGCCCAAGAATCTTTGTTGTTGTCATCAAGTGTCACAGCAAGATGATAAGCATGCTTAGTCACTCTGTTCGGGGGCATGTTTAAGATTTTATACCAATATGATAAAACCTTTTTATAACTATAGATGAAAATTGGAAATCTACCGCAGTCCCCTAAAACAAAAGCATCCGGGGAAGAGGCTTTCACTCCCATGAAAATTTTACAATATTTGAGATGTACTCGTTCGGTAACACTATACATACGATACCCCCAGATTTCAGCCCCATATGTCAATACTGGTAAAACCATTGAATCAAATAGCTTAAAGTATTCACGAAATGGTAAAGGACGAGTATTTCTGACCATACGGAGAATACAACCCATAGCTTTTCTAGCTTGATCTGCTAAGGTAAGTACAGCCTTACTCCATACATTTCGACTTGAAATCATTAGACCAAGGTATTTGTAATAAGTTACAGTTTTCATTTGTTGTCCATTAAAAAACCATTTTTCGCTCTTTTTCAGAACGCCCCCTCGCCTGAAAACAATGACTTGTGACTTGTTTAGGTTCACATTCATTTTCCACTTAGTGCAAAAGGACTCTAAAACTCGTAGTAATCTTTGTAATCCAACTGGGGTATCACTAAATATTGTTACATCGTCAGCATACAGTAATGAAAACAAATCATACAAATCTTGTGTCAGTTGTATACCCCCATGACCCGCATTTTCTAACATGGTATTCAATTCATTTATGAAAAGTGAAAACAAAAAGGGACTTAACATACATCCCTGTCGCACGCCAACAGAACAATGAAAGTAGTCTGTTCTCCCTTGTTGAGATTTTACACAGGATTTGAGCCCATGATACATCGAATTTAAAATGTTGAACATTTTACCCCGAACACCCTCGGAGCATAGTCTATATAGCAACAGATTGTGGTTTACAGAGTCAAAAGCCTTGCTAAAATCCACAAATACACAATAAAAGCGCCCCCTTGGTCTACAAAGGTATTTTTGGATCATGACATGTAACGTGAAAATATTATCAATAGTGCTGTAACCACGTCTGAAACCAGTCTGACACTCTGTAATGCAGCCAATCATCTCAGCCCATTTGGTCAACCTCTGATTCAAAACAAAAGTGAAAATTTTACCAATCGAATCCAGAAGAGTTATGCCCCTGAAATTATTTGGGTCATGAAAACTACCTTTCTTATGTAGCGGGACGATAATCCCCATACTCCATTCTTTCGGGAATACACCAGCATCGAAAATGGCATTAAACAAAAAGTGTAAAACTGGAATGAGACTATTTTTTGCATCTATGAAGAATTCATTTGGTATGCCATCAGGACCAGGGGATTTACCAGTTTTTAACATAGTCAAAGCATACATAATCTCATCTTTACTAATAGGATGATTGAGGATGTCCTCTTGGTTGAAATCTTGTTCTCCCTGGGAGGGTTCAAGGGTTTCTAGAAAATCTTCCACTGTTCTATCAAAAACATTTTTATCGAATGTAGGGTTGTGCAGCATTTCGAAGTGATTCAACCAATCAGCAGCTGAGATATTAGATACGGGTTTACAGCCCCCCTTAAACCGTTTAACTTGTTTCCAGATGTTTTGATCATTGCTACTAAAAGAAGTATAAAAATTCCCTTTGTTGATTCTACACACAGATTTAAAAGTTGCCTTACACTCCTTATAATTTTTCAAACTATCTTGGTCGTTACATCCTCTAAATTGTCGAAGCGCTTTGTACATTTTCGTTTTTGCCATTTCATTCACATTCTTTATCAAACCATTTTGGTTGCAACACTCTATCATCACCACTTTTCTTTACAGTAATCGTACAGTAATCTGATGCAGCCCAAGTTAATAAATCATACAATTTTGCAGCTAGATCATTTACATTAGCTATATCTGAATCAATAATGTGGCTGATATATGTTTGACCCTCCGTTGATATAATCTTTTCATTAAATTCACCTTGTTTCTCTTTATCCCATTTATAATATGTATAATCGTGAAAATCAAAGCCTTGTGCGCATGCTGTCTGTATATTTTCTGGATAACATGACATTTCAATATCTATGGTAGAAGACAAAGGGAAATGGTCGGAATCACTCCTATCTTCAACATTAAAATCCGAAACGTGTTTAAACAAATCACTGGATGCAATCATATAGTCCACTACACTAGTCCCCCTGTTAGCAATACAGGTAAAGTTACCTACGAGATCATTTCCACATCTTCCATTCAAAAAATGAATGGAGTAATCACGGCACAATTCCAACAGTCTTCTACCAAAGGCATTACTTACAGAATCTTTTGATTTACGCTCTATATGAAAGTCATCAACCTCATAGTCATCAAATGTCATAGGTACATGGTTTATGGAATCATTTATAATATAATCATAATCGTGTGCTGTTCTCGCATTGAAATCGCCCATAAGTAGCATATGACTATCAGGGTAATTAACTTTTAAGTCTGAAATCTGATTTTCCAGCATATCAATCCCATTCTTTCAAACCTGTAGCTCTTTGAACCTTCTGGAGGGATATAAAGACAACCTAAAATAACATTTTTGAGAAACAAAACTTGCTACCATCTAGCATTAGAAAAACTGAATCTGGTAGCGTCGAACCCAATCTGGAAATACCTGTTAAACACCAATTTTTAACAAACACAGAAACACCACCTGCGCATCTGCCAGTACGGGATGTTTTTTCTCTGCAAGAATGGTATGATTTGTATCCCTGTAAAACTATATCTGAAAGTAATTCGCTGTGTAACCAGGTTTCAACAGTACAGACAATATCAAATTGATTGAAATATTCAATAACTGAGTAATCAGAGATTTTACGAGATAAACCTTGTACATTCCATGAAAGAAAACGGATACTCTTTCGAACAAAATGTCCTAGTGGACCTTGGCCACCGCCCTATCTCGGACGATCATTTCTAATTACAGTGTCTGTCTTTTCATCATAACTGTAAAGAACCTTGACACCATTTTCATAAGCCACGAGTGTCTTGTAATTTACAAAGGCCTTTATGTTTTTATTAATGAGTTCTTTGCGCTTACCGAAAAGTTTCTTCCTGATGAAACTCGTCTCACTTGAAAAATGCTCATCAACGAAAATGTTCGTACCGCGGAGCTCTTTCTTCTTGGACATAATCTTCTCTTTATCTTTAAATGTGGAACACATTGCGACTATCGGTCTGTTACTGTCAGATCCAGATTTCATTCTATGAACTCTTTCAAATGCGATGTTCTCTGTTATGTTCATTTTGTCCGATAGTAGAGTCTTTACCTTCATTTCCGTCTCCTCCCAGGACTCGTTTCCCTCTTCCTTCACTCCACGGAAGACGATGTTATTTCGCTTGGATCGGTCTTCCATTTCTGCCTTCGCTGTGCTTAAACGTTTCATCTCTAACTCGATTCTGGCGATGTCATCTTCTAAGCCGTCAATCTTTTGTAATTTTTCTTTGTTAACTTCTGCTGTTTGTCTGACGTCTTCGATTGACTCTTCCATGTTATTCAGTTGAGTTTCCATTCTCTCTATTTTCTTATTTAACAGTTTGGTGTCTCTCTTCAGCTCTTTTATATTGCTTTGGATATCTTTTAACATGGCAGTACACAAAGAGTCACTTTAACTCGTCGTGACTGTATAAAATTCCCTTTAAATCTCTTAAACTCGGCTTCTAAATAAACTCAAAAATACCAAGACATTATTCTTTTTTTCAAGTACCGTTTACACAGGCAATGCATCATTACAGAAATACGTTTCGCATCTGAATTCCATAAAACATTAAACATATGAATGATAAAAGTAATTGGCGAATTACAACCAAAGAAATCCAAGTGAATTCAGCAGGTAGGATTACACTACACACAAACATTCATGCTGCTAAACCGGCCTCATAATGTGTATACAGTTGAATCCTTCAACGCATGACTTAATATCGAAATTTCTCATGCTTCAAAAGTCAAAACGTTTTTACAATTTGCTATACGATAGAAAGCGCTCTTTGATAACGTAAAGCAAAGATAATCTGTCATGAATTCCAATCATACATGTATTACAATCGGCTAAACGCCGGAAATGATATCTCTTACCTTGTAAGTTATTACACACTAACTGTTCTATCAAAGAAAGATCGAAGGCATTTCAATAATTGAACCATAACCGTGAAATACACTATACGTGATGAGTCTTCGTGGGAATCGTTTGCTTAGAGTTTATCGAAAGTTAGTCAGTTATATCATGCATAGAGTCCTTGATTGATGCTTCGAACGTCGATACGTTACTCACGGATGTCTTCACTGAAGAGGCCGGTGATGTGCGCGTCCGATCGGTCTTCGCCGTCCGGTTCATGCTGATTAGTTATCCCATTTCGTGGCCACATCATCGGTGTTCTTAGTTGTTCTAAGTCGTTCCTCGAAGTTGACATTTTTCGAACGTCGTCTGCTCCCTTAAGTTATTTGTAGAGTTGGTAGTGTCTGTCATGTTTCACAGAATCAGTTCTTACCGGATTCTTATATCTCGTAGTCGATTTCCGAGCACCATTTTGTCGTTATCGGATATTTGGTCGTCGTCATCGTGGTCGGCTGCCGGTTTTTGGTCGGCCATCGTCAGATAGTGTCTTCCATAATGAGTTGTCATATACTTCACGATGTGAGCTTGCTTGTTACCCGTCGGATATCTCCACCAAGTGTTATAGTCGTATCTCGTCGGTCTGGGGAGTGAACTCACTGCTGAGAGGTACTTCGAGATCTTTGACAGAGTAGAGACTCACAGAGTTGTTGGATATCAATGATGGTGGTTTATTACTGAAGTGTAAAGTTTACACATCAGATGCCCAGCTATCTCCGACTGACGATAGTGGGTGATTATCCCTTTTTTTAAAAGAAATTGTAGCATCCTAAGAAGATTAAATTAGTTAAACCTCCAATCGCTAATCGACTAGTATTTCTTGATTGGTTCAAATAATTAAAATATTCTTCCCTTCAAGAAATACATTACTAAACTTTCTCTGATAGGACATTGATCATATAAAATTTTACATAATCTGCATAAGTGACATCATCGTTATACAACATTTCCCTTATGTAATCGTCCCAGGGTCCTGTCTGGTATTGATGATACGAATTCACTCTACTGCCTTGACAATAGATGTCACTAGTACAAGTTTCTACCTGTATCCTTGATACTTAGGTATCAATGACGCAAATACATTGAATGTCCCTGACAACGGAGTTTTAACCAAGATGAAGGAAAATTCGTAATGATCATTAACCCTTACACAGACTTGGAAAGTTCAGTCGTCTCGTTCATTGACCTTTGTACAGATTCCGAAATTACAAAAACAATATCATAAGCCAGAGAAAATTTAGTCTGTAACAGCACTTGCATATCCACTTCTTGACTGAAAGATTCATGCTCCTTCTTGGTGCTACGTCAACCCTAACTCCGTCGGAGATAGCAGAGCATCCCTACACGACTGAATCTTTGAATCGAGAATTCAAAATTAAAGAAACTGAGTGATTTCTATCCACTTGCTTCTCTCTTGTTTTTGTGGTTGTTCGTTGTTGAGACATGTCTACTTTCATGTATTTTTGTTCAATTTGCATGCACGGGCGCAGAATTTGATTGATACCAAATGAAGAGACGAAAGTATAACTTCAAGACAATTCTCATGAGGGTAGGCTACCACATTATTGATGTAGTCTCTCACACATACGGGGGGTGGAGGATTCGCAAGCGCCGGCAGCTTTAGGTGGGAAAGTACAAGAGATTGTCCTCATCAGCTACACCCTTATCGACAACTACGGGGGAAAACCCCCAGGAAAACCCTGTTTTAACCAGACGCAAAGGAAATGATTGACAGTTGAAGTCGGACATAGATTAGCCGGGCATGGCAAACTGAAAACAGTACACCAACGCAACATGGCGACGGCAATGGAGTTTGACCACAGCAAAGCCTTCGAGGAACTCGGATATTTCGCTTGAAAGACATTCAGAGACAAGTTATTTACGCTTATGCCGCCTCTGCCTACGCCGTATTCTCGACGTCTTATCTCATGAATTAATAGCAAGCCAAGTCCTGCGACTGAGGACAGTCTTCGTGCCTGGGGCACTCGCGGTAATCCCCGCATCATTCCCAGCTCGCGCCTTTAGCGCTACGCTAATGAATCCCTGCGTACATCAATGATAGACACAAAAGGCACGAGGGACTGTCGACAGTTTAGCTCTCACATAATTAGTATTGTACAACCGTGAACAGATGTATACACAAACCTTACATGCGCAACGTCAGATATAATAAGAACACTGAAAATTAAGATTACGATCGAGAACACATTGGAGAAACCGTTCTCTTGTTTACGTAAATATTACAATACCTTAGTCAATGGTTTCCACTTTGGATGGTCTGACATGTACTGCATCATTATTTCAAAAGTTCCGGGTGCATTACCGTGATGGAATCTCATCAGAAGGTGTCCATTTGGTTTCAGGCACCAGCAGACGTTTTTGAAGAAAGCTTTCTTGTCGTCTATGAAATGGAACACTCCAATTGACACGGCTTTGGTGAAGGCACTCTTCCATTCTGGTTTCAGAGTCGAAGCATCGGTTGCGTCAGCTACTTCGTAGGTAGTTTTGCCCTCTTCAAAGTTTACCTGCCTTGCCACGTTGATGAATTCTTCACTTTTGTCATAGCCTGAGATAGAACATTGATTGATCCAACGTATAACTGATTGCACAAAGTGCCCGTAAGCTATAGCTTGAATATGTTGGTATATGTTGATAAATGTAATAAGCAGATGTATGAATGGATAATAGGTTACATGCAATCATGTGTGTTATTAACATGGAAATGAATGAAAATGAGTGTTAAGCAGACAATCCAACGCCCGCACAGAGGGACACTCTACTTACTGTGTTATACGGCAAAAGGCAGTTAAATTTAAATCACGAACTTGAAGAATATGCAGACCGTAAGCACTGAACGGGTACCCCACACATGGAATGGTCAAGAAAACGGTGGACGAGCGGTTTCTTTGCACAGGGCACGTTTATCGTGTCCTCAAGCAGGGTAAGGGCAAAAAGAATTTTATTTCATAACAGGGTATTCAATATTACATGAGCGCTAATTTTCAATGCGAATATCAACGACAAAGGTAGTCACTAGTCATACACGTTGCGCTATTCATCAACTGTTGTAGAGCGAGAACGATTATTAAATATCAATTATCTATCTATCTATCTATCTATCTATCTATCTATCTATCTATCTATCTATCTATCTATCTATCTATCTATCTTTGTCAATGTATTTATATGTACATGTATGTATGTATGTATGTATGTATGTATGTATGTATGTATGTATGTATGTGTACCCAACTGAATTGCCCTTTTCAAGTATTATTGTCATGTAATCCCCTCGATAACGATGCTTGTCTTATCCAAAAGGCAAACTGGCTTGGTTACGTGATTGATTTATCACACCGTAATCGGTTTTATTAGCCAAGGACGACAAGGTCACGCATTTTTTGCATCCTCAGCTTACAAAAAATTCAATCACCATTGATCGCTAAGAGAAGAGAAACAACTATAAAGCTCGGTTGCTAAACCATTATCCATATTATACCTGTAATCGCTTTAATATTTCCCCTGTCCGCAAGAAGTTTGGTATACGCCCCTAGTTCCACAGCCTATGTCAAGGACCACGTCATCAGGACCCCAGTCTAAACCGGTCGACAGCCACTGCCAACAAGTGTCCAACTGACCCTTGCGTAGCTCCGCATATTTGATCGCAGTATCGGTGGAGAAGTTCATGTTGCTTGGCTTCGGTGATGTGATGTAATGTGATGATACAGCAGAGATTGTGTCAGATCTTCACAAATAACCAGAATATTTTACGACACTCAAAGACGTCACGTGAACAGACGAATACAACATTTCGATCCGACAAGATTGAACAGCGGTTTACCCGGACCCTTGTTGACCTCAAATGAACATGTGACTTCCGGGTTGAGTTGGGTTCATGCTTGCTTACAACATAAGTTCATTCAAGGACTGTCGATATTATTTACGACAAACGTAATTCCATTATTTAGGTAGGCGGGGTAAGAACTCATTTCATTTAGCGTGCATCAAAATGGCATTACTTCCCTACCTTGTTCTTGTCCAATAATGTCGAACAACGAGGAATAGGCGGAGACAAGCAGTCGTGGATGTCAGACGTGTTCAACTCAAAGTCTCATAAGGAGAGGCACGACTCACTAGTACATGAAGCAGAAAGGAAAGCAGAGCGAAAGAGAGAATCAAGGAAAAGAGGAAAGACATCTGACTTAGATTGTATGCAAGTATTTGTATGTGGCTTTCAGCTGTCTGATGACAACAAGTGTGACTTCACTGCAAACGAGCAATACTATCTTCGCATTCATCGAGAACAGAAAGACCACAAAGCACAGAGACGAAAAAGATGAAGAGCTATTGAAAAGACGTAAAGTTACAGTTAGAACTGACAAGTTTAATTTTTCGTTGATAGAACGCTGAGGTGTGTCAAAATTTCTTTCTTCTTAGGAAACATATTAAAATATGCTATTCCCTTAAAAGATAATTAATCATAAATTGCAGTTGAGAAATATTTAGTTACGGTATTTGTTCTATCTGTCCTATACGGGATCTGCCTGCAGGACGAGTGTGCGTATAAATAAATACATCGTGGTGTTACGAAGGAAATTTGTTTCTCAGAGCACTTTCAGTGTGGTACGAAGTTCAAACTTTCAGTATGGCACAGAGTTCAGTGTGTAACCGTTTACGTGAACCTACTCTGTAAATTTTACGTAACTAGACTTCATGAAATCTAACAGTTATGTGTTAATTGGGTACTGTGACAAACAACACAAAGTTGATGGTAATTTAGCATATAAGTGTCATCTAATGCACGCATACTCTTAATTGTCGGAACTATCACAAAGAAGTTGAGCAGATGTTTGCTCAGGATGATGTCAGCATAAACGGATGTTTGTATGAACAAGTTGAAAGTTTAAGGGTAGACGTTTCTAATAATATATGTTGTTTTCGCCAGTGTCTAATTAATTTACGAGAGTTCTCCGGAAGAGTAGCTTATGAAACAGTTTCACTGATTAAGATTTGTAATTCATTACCCGCTGATTGTTTTTATAGTTGTTTGTTCAATTAAGTTTTACCTTGAATTATTGTAATGGGTTGAATCGCATTTCCATGTATAATTAAGTTAAGGAGTTATATAGTTAGGTGTTAAGTTGATAGAGTAGCCTTTTATCACCAGCGGCTCTTCTGTAAGCATCTTTATCGTAGAAATAAAGTTTGACATTTGTCATCCACAAGCCACTACTCTGGTCGATCTCTGGTATCCTACTCGTAAGACGATTGAAATCAGCGCTATAACAGTGGCTATGTCTATGATTTTGCCATTTCGCATTTACTTCCGTTTCGAGGGAGGGAGGGAGGGGGTCTCATCAGAACAGGCGACTAAACAGGCGACGCATAAGCTTATGCGTTCAACAACAAAATTCTTGTATCGTCGCCAGCGTTGACAGTGTATAGTATTTGTGTGTGTGATTTTGCGTACAAGTACCTTCTTGCCAAGTTCTTTCATGATTCTCTCAATCCTTAATCTGTACCTTTACTTATTTTCTTTTTCTTCTTGTATGTCTGTCTCTGTCTGTCTGTAGGAAGGTACACCCGCGGCCACTTTAGTGTTGATCAAGCCCTGTTGATACAGACAGAAATTCTGCTTGTATAGAGACAAAACAGACCCTGCCAAGGGTTGTAAATACGAGCTAACGATTGGCACTCTGTGTGAAAAATTGAGACATCAGAGACCACTTCCATTCATTAAAGTCTCCACCCGATAATTACAGGTCTTTCAGGTTGACCATTTGCACGTGCATGTTCATCATACACATTTTTCTAAGGTATACACAGATTTTGTTGATATAAGCCAGACATTAACATTGCCGACTCATTTAATCATTGTGTATTAGTGGTCAATTTGTATGTGTGTGTGCAGTGAATTGCCTTTCTGATTATGTGAGAGAGGTCATAAACTGGCACCCTGTGTTGTGGAAATTAGTGTTCCTTCTCTGACAAGACCATATAATCCCTGGTATGTTTTGCTTGCAAATAAGAGATACCTCTTTCATAAGACCCGAGAGAATTTCATGTTTAAATTTCTCTACCCATTGATTAAATGAGTCGGCAACTTTACTGTCTGGCTTATCAACACATTCTGTGTGTACTTTAGAAGAAAATATGTGTAATGACCATACAAGTGCTAATGGTCATCCTGAAAGACCTGTACTTTATTAAAGCAACACACTTTAATGAGATCACTGCTATAGCATCAGCCATACTTGTGTGTCTCATGCAGACCGTCTGTCTGGGGAAATTGAAATAAACAAGACTTGTACATGTACCAGTGCCCACGGTTGAAAGTATATCTCATATAATATTGAATCAAACATATTCAGAATCCGCACCAGAGCCGGATATTTCCTTGCCATGATTTGGGAAGAGATTCCAGCTTCTCCAAAAGTAAGGCATCACCGTCATATATGGAGGAAATATACAATACCCGGAATTCAAAATATTGAAGACCCGGACACAGGTCCACAATAATTTAGAAAGATATTCAGTATATAATTGTCATAAAGGCGGACATATTTAGTATTTGCGGAGCATTTTCTGATACTGAATTCTCAAATTGATGAAGTTCTTCGAATCGCCGAAAACCTCAATCAGCCTTTAGGTAGTGCACGCCTTGAAAGTGAAAGATTTAGACATTTGCTCAAACGTTCCCCGATGAAACTTTCAACCATGGTTTTACCAAATCGAGAATAAAATGAAGGGTCACCGTGCAAAGTTTGGAACTGAAGAAACAAATACCCTAACACTTAAAGATATTGGTAATGTGTTATTTTGAGATTAACATGTGAAAAACACGCGATAAAAAGCCGCTTCATGCTCCTACGGATGTGTAAAGTGAGGTGATGACTTAGTGTCAGAAACTGTTGGCCCTCTCAAGAAAGCATAGGCGAGTACTTTGCCGTGTGAGGGCGTGTTGGCCACCCGAGGCAAAAAATAAGGTTCCGCTGGAGCAGGTAAACAGTCCCTAAATGGCTCAATTTTCCCGTGTTTTCTCTCGAAACTCAAAAAAGTAAACTTTCTAAGCATTTCAAGCTTATATTCAAACATATATTTGACCTTTTTCCGACTTAAAACCACTTAGTAGGTCAATATTTGGATGAAAGGCCCCCACAGGTAGGTAAGCTGTAATGCAGTCCATAACTTAGTGTTGCTTTATTTTAGGAGACATTTACCTTCGAAACCATCGGGCATCTTCCCCTTATTATTAAATAGGGAACAAAAGGCCAAAGAATTGCATGCCGAAAACTCCTTTACTCCAGTGTACTTGTATGGTCAATGACTCAGAGTGACCCCATGTCAATCCAAAGTGCAGAAAATTGTCTGTTTTGTTTTTTGTTTTGTGCCCTGCCTGAACTTTTTGCACTACGGGTGGATCCTTTGTACAGATGAGTGAGTTGAGTGTCATGCGGATTGATTTGGTTACTAAAGAAGGTAGTCCGTAAAGAAAGTAGTGTCTGATTGAAAGTTTACTTTATGTTGAGCAACTCTCTTGTCTAACTTGACTAACTTGAGCTTCAGATTTGAAAGTTGGTGAGAAATCAGTTTGAGCTCCCAATATCATATTCAATGTCGGTGGTAACCTTGTGAAGAGTAATTATTTCACTGTCATGCGGAGTACTTTGGTTATCCATAGTCGGCAGGGTAAGTTGAATCTGAGTTCTAGTTTTCTAACATGCAGAAATTCTTATTTACCTCAATGGAGAAAAATAAAATTTTCGATTTCAGAAAAAAATGAGATGGTGAAAATATTTCTTTCTCCAAGATCTTTACAATGAACCCCACAAGTGGTAGATCAGAAAATAATTGTAAAAGTTTGAGAGTCTGAATATCTGTCATCAAGGCTTATTCTACCTTAAAGGGAATCGTTAGGCTAATCTGGAAAGGCAAGTAGCCTGTCTTTGTAAGGGAACGACCCTTTGATTTCTCAGTGGATTGAGGATTTCGGGGGAAAATTTGTCAGCAGGTGAAGCTGAGAAAAAAGTTTTATTCTATAATGCCTTGTGAAGAAAAAGTTTATTCTGACAAACACAAATAAAAAATAACTGTCAAAAATGTGCGTAATCTGATCTGTAATGTCTTTTTCTAGAGCCCTATCGTTGAAATTTTTTGCGGCGCTTATATTTTCAACTAAAGTGAGTAAATCCTTTGCTTTTTATCAGCATTTTTAATAACACATAACTTGGGTAATGACAACATTCGTTGCACAAAAGGTTTTTAGCTTGTATTTGGTATACGTATTGTAGTATATTTTCGGGGCAGCTTTCTTATTTTTGATCCAAAAGGTGTTTCTCTGAAACTCTATGTCCAATTGCCTTGAAATCTAATTGTCATGCGTGGGTGACCTTAGTAAGATATTGTAGATTTTTTGTGATATTTGCATATTTGTGCTTTTGGGCAATTTCTGCCATTTTTGGTCAAAAACTTTTTTCTCTAAAACCGCTGTTCGATTGCTTTGAAATTTGGTTTGTAGGCTCTATGGGATGATAATTAAGTATGATTTTTCAAATTCTGGTGAACTTTGCATACAGTATGTGTATTTTAGGGGAAATTCTTACCCTCTCGTGATCAAACAATCTTTTCTCAAAAACGTCTGTCTGATTATTTGGTCTGATTTATATGATTATTATTATTATTATTATTATTATTATTATTATTATTATTATTATTGCTTCTTAAACTGCATATCGAGTTGCTTTTAACCCAAAGCTACCGCACGATGACCCCGAACACTGCATGCTTAAAAAGGTGAAATACTTACGGCTTCGAACCATCGAACTCTCCGCAAAAGCAAAAAAAGGCAAATTAAATGTCAATGCTACGTTCATTTTCAAGAAAGGGTGGGCCGATGGATCTTGGAGTTTCTCTGTCACAGTGAAGTAAAGAGAAATTTTTCCACCATGAAAAGTGTTTCCCATTTTTCCGAAAATATCGCCCTCATACTCTCAATTTAAAATTCATTGACTTGACCGTGATAATAATAACAAGGCTTTCATCAAGATATGTAAATGAAACTTCCTTTATTCAATCTACGGTATAATAAATACACTAATTTATTATGCGTGTGTGCTTTTTAGCGTCTATATATGTCTGTGCAGTCTAACATTCTACATACAATAAATAGAAGTGTGTTTAGAAATTATCGTTAATAAAATTAATAGTTGAAAAGAAACAAGTTATAAGCTCCTGGTTTTAGCAAAATAAATATATCACATAACGTACTGAAATTGTTGGCTGCAATGGCATTTTTTGTGTTTTTTCTCGTATTTTGTTGGTAAAATGCAAAGAATTATGTCCCTCAATCGGGGAAAAATTTGAAGTTGTAAACTATTACAATACTGATTTGGTTTATCACTTTTTGGGGCGCATTTTGAAGCGCACAGATTAAATATAGTTAACGTCAGTTACATTTGTGAGAATCAAGAATCTAATTTTCCTCAGGATGTCGGCCATGTTGAATTTTTAATGTCGTTAAACATATCACGTCATTCGATTCTCCAGTATCACACTTTTCACGGTGACCTGTGATTTTTAGCACACGTGTTCACACACATTAACTAATGTTGCAGTGGTGTCTTTGTGCCCGTGTGTTTGTAGGCCCGATATCTCAAAAACGGTTTATTAGATCAGAATCAAATCTGGTATATAGATTCAGTTTGCAAGGGTAAGGACTGACTCCTTTTTGGTGGGTGTTGCTTGCATACTTTTTTGCTCACTTGCATATTTAATGATTTTAGAAAAACATGGATATACATTGAGAACAACTGCAAACAAGTAGATGTGATTTACTACAAATGTTGATCACACCAAGATATATCAGCCATGAAAGGGTGACATGCAAGTTAATGCTAATTATCATATTTGATGAACTTCCCTAGTTAGGGGTATATATCTGGCTTACTTGATTAAAGTCAACAAAACTTGCTATGTACTTTGAAGATACTATGATATAACATTATTGAAAGTCATTAAGCATGTCTACTTCAGCTAATTACTAATTTGCATATTTAACGATATTTTCTAATTAGAGATATATATATCTTGAAAGACTTGATCAAAGTTGACAAATCTAGCTATGTACTTTGTGGATACTATGATATAACCTTATTGAAAGTCATTTAGAATTTCTACTTAAGCTAATTACTAATTTGCATATTTAATGAACTTTTCTAATCAGGAATATATGTCTAGATTTACGTAATCATAGTAACGAAAGTTGCTATGCACTTTGAAGATACTATGGTATAACATTATTGAAAATCGTTTGGTATTTTTACTTCAACTAATAACTAATTCGCATATTCAATGAATTTTCCTAATTAGATATATGTATCTGAATGATCAAAGTTGAGGAAACTTATATACTTAAACACGATTGAGCATTTCCAATTCATATCTGGTTATTCTTGATTTTGAAACGGAATGTTTAACTTTCCCTACAGAAAGCTGAAGCAAAAGTTTAACTCTTTATACTTCAAGGTGCGCTCTACTTTAAGGTAGAATGCGCCTCGGGGACTAAAGGTAGGACTCTAAAATTTCGAATTCTTTTCTAATCTACCACTGGTGGGGACTCATTTTAAAGCTCTTGGAGAAAAAAAAACTTAAAAAGTCTTTGTTTTTTTAAAAATCCCATTTCCCCCAAGAAGAGTTGACACAGTAATGGCGGCCATTTGGATTTCAAATAGTGAAAAATGACAGTTTATTTGTTTTGCTAGTTCCAAATTTTGCACGGTGACCCTCCGATTTTTATTATTGATTTTGTAAAAGACTGACTGAAAGTTTCGTTCAGGAAAGTTTGAGCAAATTTTTAAGTCTTTCACTTTCGAGCCGCATACAACCTTAAAGTGGCTTTTGAGAGGAATTGCGTTTTGAGACTTTCGGGAATTTTGGGGGCATGTCATGATCTTCTGCGGGGTTTTGAAAATACATTCGCTTTTGAATATAAGTATACATATGTCCCCGTGGGAAATTACAATGCCCGATGCTAAGCAGAGTGTTATAAATAATAACACAAATTACTTCAAGTACAAAGTAATGAAATCTGTTACTTACGTTTCACGCACCATGCAATAATCAGACAGATGAAGTTAAAAATCATCAATATGTCACAGCTACAGGGTCTTTAACTTCATCTGTCTGATGATCGCAGGATTCATGAAACTTAAGTAACAGAGTTCATTACTTTGTACTTGAAGTAATTTGTGTTATTATTAATAACGCTCTGGTTATATATATATATATATATATATATATATATATATATATATATATATATATATATATATATATATATATATATATATATATATATATATATATATATATATATTATATATATATATATACCTGCATGGCTTTAATTTCATTTCTTATGCTAGTACTGATATGGCCCCCAACAATTTTACCTCTATAACTGGATTTTTCTGTCATTCTCAGAGACAGAACTGTAGATCGAATTCATGCATGAAAGGGCAAGCAGCTGTAACTGTTGACGAATTTCCAACAGTTTTTATTTTATATGTCAATACAATTTCCTTTTCTGCATCAAAATTAAAATACACAGAATTTAGCCAGTCAACTCAGCCTGTGCATGTGTAGACTGCATAGTTATATTCATTATTAGCTAATATTATTATACTGTAATACTTTATCTTTATAGAAGAAAATTTGAACTTATTTTTGTATCACACTTTTATTGCCACAAATGTGATGTAAATCCTATCTTTACAAGCAAGCAATAAAATTATTATTATTATTATTATTATTATTATTATTATTATTATTATTATTATTATTTTTACTGCGGTCATGCGAATTTTTGGTCTGAAGAAATGTTCTGCTGGAAACAACAGAAATGTATTATACACGAATAGATGCTCTGTTGACCATCTAAATGTAAGTGTTTCAACATTCCTTTGGGAGTAGAACAAGAACTTGGGTTAATACACAAAACATAAAAGTAGCTAACAATCATCAAAAGGTCACAGCTACGATCAAAATTTGGACTCAGTTTCCATCTCTTAGATCACTGTCCTTCCCAAGATGCATCATATAGAACAGCATGCCGGGATCGTTATACTCTGGTCGGTGGAGGCGTGGGTTCCTTCGCACCCTACTGATGACGCCATTGGCATTCACTCGCAGGTAATGGTACCGTGGTTGGATCTGGTCCAGGTGGTTCCACACCTCGCTGTCCCTTATTGAAAAGATACCGTTACCCTCATAACCAATCCTGAACTTCAGCAATTCCGCATCGTTGGCGGAGACGTTGTTCGGAGGAAAGATATCACCTTGCGGACTTTTTTTGAATGCCTATCAAGTAGAGAAAGGAAAACATAAAGAGTAACATCCACTGCCAGAAGCAAAGATCAACATCTAGATCTATTGCCTAAAATACCATGTCTGTCAAACATTGTCACACTTGGGAACAGAGTCATGTGTTGTCGTTGTCGGCCTTAATGCTCTATCAGAGATGGACTACTGGACTTCAGACTTCAGGCATACAAATATTATTTACGCTAAAATTCAAATAAGTTTTAAAGTTGGCGTCAAAGGCACGCGTTTCCCCTTAAAATTCATTTCCATTCGTTTGTATTTTTGTGTGAACGCGACATCGATGACAACTTTTTTGGTTCACATTTTGACGATCCCACCTAAGTGGCAGTGGTCGAGTCCTTAGAGAATAAAACAATTCTCCAAACAGGTCAAGGAAGCGAAGAGATGTGACATAGCATCTGTACGGAGCTGTGAAACATGGTATGTTGTTTTCAAACCACTCGTTAAAATCTCTGGTTGGCGTCAGCAAAGGCAGGTTAAAGGTATACTGTCACCTGTTCCAATTTTGTATGAGAAGAAAAAACCTAACCAATCACAGATTTTAAGCGGGTGGCCGCTTTTTAAAAACAGCGCCCTCACATAGGCATTTTGAATATCACGGAACGCCCATTTGACCATATATGGGCATATTTAGATTACAGGTGACTGTATACCTTTAAGTTTGGGATATTTCTTTCGTTTCTGACGCTCTATAGTGTCTAAAGATGAATGCCGCTGGAGTATATTAACCCGGAGCTTCTAGCCGAAAGCTGAAAAATAAAGTTGCATAAACCAATTTGAAAGCTAGGATAATTGTGGCTCCTAGTGTTAGCGAATATCATATTTCATAAAACTAAATCCAAAACGCTCTCGCAAACTCTCAGTAGTCAATATCGCTTTCCTGGCTGTATTTTTATTTTACTTTTCTCAAAAATTTTGTTTCATAAAGCAAAAACTATTTGTCCGACTAACTGAATAAAGGACAATATTCTGACCTTAATTTGTTCATGTATTACCTTTGCGACAATGATTTTGTTGTTCCCCTGTTGATAAGTTTTCAGCATGTACACATAGTGTTTACTTTTGCCGATACGTTCTCCTGGTATGCCCAACCATACATATACTTCGTCTTCATTCTGAAGCTGTGATCTTTCCCTGGTCGTGTAAAATCTGAACAGAGCTGTGTGAGAAACAAGAAAAGCCATTCATCTTTTCTTTGTTGCGTCAAAAGAAGTACCAGGTGTCATATTTCATGACAGCTTTTGTTTCTAACTCTTTTTAAGCTCAGTTCGTTACTCGTATTGTGGTACATGTATGATGAGCCGCGGGGACAGCTGTTCGGGCTGTAAAACTTTTACAATATCCGTTTAACCTACCACTTGAATTCACAGTATGATTTTTGTGAAAATCGGGAAATTTATTTCATAACACAGGGATGGCTGCCATTTTGAATTTAAAATGTCGTTAAATATTTCGTAATTGTTTCTCTTGTACCGAAACTTGAACGGCGATCCCTGTTTTTTTATTCTTGATTTTGAGAGGATGGTTGTAAGTTTGCTTGAGAAAAGTTTGAGCACAAGTTTAAGTCTTTCATTCTCGATGCGCAAACTGCTGTAAATAAAAGAACTAAGAAATTAATGAACGAACGAACGAACGGGCAAACAAACAACAGAAAACAAATAAATAAATTAATGATTAACTGTTTCATTAAACACGCACCGGTTATTAAAAATGAGTGGACTAACATTTTGCAAAAGATCCTTTCACAAATTGTTTATTTTGAGCACTTTGAACTCCTTTTTTCGTAAACGGTGAGTAATACTGACGTTAGAGAAGTCAATTTTAGCTCATGTGTTCACACACGTGCACCAATGTCGCAACGATGTCTGTGTCTGTCTG